>NC_138313.1:24210000-24237500 GCF_965601325.2 Salmo salar
TCCCCCAACACCACCCTATACACATATTCCTCCAACATCACCCTACAAACACTCCTTCAACACCACCCTACAAACACTCCCCCAACACCACCCTACACACATATTCCTCCAACATCACCCTACAAACACTCCTTCAACACCACCCCACAAACACTCCCCCAACACCACCCTACACACATATTCCTCCAACATCACCCTACAAACACTCCTTCAACACCACCCCACAAACACTCCCACAACACCACCCTATAGGCATAAACTAGAAATGACTGGCCACTTTAAGGAACGGAACACTAGTCACTTTAATAATGTTTACATATCTGGCATTACTCATCTCATATGTATATACTGTATTCTATACTATTCTACGGTATCTTAGTCACTTTAATAATGTTTACATATCTTGCATTACTCATCTCATATGTATATACTGTATTCTATACTATTCTACGGTATCTTAGTCACAATGTTTACATATCTGGCATTACTCATCTCATATGTATATACTGTATTCTATACTATTCTACAGTATCTTAGTCTGTTCCACTCTGACATCACTCGTCCATATGTATATAGTCTTAATTCATTCCTACTTAGATTTGTGTGTATTGGGTATATGTTGTGTAATTTGTTAGATATTAATTGTTAGATATTACTGCACTGTCGGATATTACTGCACTTTTACACGGAACTCAAAGGTTCTACTTGGAACAAAGAGGGTTCTTCAAAGGGTTCTCCTATGGGGACAGCCGAAGAACCCTTTTATGTCCTAGATAGCTCTTTTTCTAAGAGTGTAAACATCACCCAGCCACACAGACATTCTCTCTGTATTCTTTCTGCACTAAAATACATGATCAAATAGTGTCTCTCCTAGTGTCAGTTCAATTATTTAAATAAAAAAAATGTATAAAAACTTGTATTCAAATGCAGGGGACTCTCTAGAGGGAACTCCCACCTTCACCAGAGCTGGTATTCACCTAGAGATGCCTGGTTAACACAATCCTCCACTCCCACCTGCACAAGAACAGGCATTCACACTCACTCTCTTCCAGTCAGTTAGTTATCAGTCTGGAACTTCACAGGAGCACCTGGCCAGCAGTTACTGGTAGGTTTATAACTCTTTGGTGAGATACTGTCAAAGGCAATGGTCAGTTGCCATTGAGGAGAATTGTTGAATATCCTTTTGATATAATCTGATCAGTGTGAGACAATCATCCTAGTCAAACAGAGTGAGGATGAAGAGGACTGGGGCTTGAGGTATTGGCCATAAGCTGTGGCTGGAGGATAGGATGGCCTACTACCTCCTGCCCTGAGAGCAGAGGGGATTATAAGGGTCAGAATCTGATCCAACCGGTCCTTCCACCCCATGTTATTGTCTGAATTATCTGAACACAAAGCATGTCCATCTAAATCTAACTGTTATTATCCAGACTGCTGTGCCATTATACACACACACACACACACACACACACACACACACACACACACACACACACACACACACACACACACACACACACACACACACACACACACACACACACACACACACACACACACACACACACACACACACACACACACACACACACACACACACACACACACACGCACGTGTAATACAGGTCAAAGACAATCTGGGATCAGTTAGGCCTGTTGAGCTGTCTGTCCTTTTGAACAACAGATCATCACAGTTCTACCATATACCTACCTACCTAACACCACACCTAACTTCCAGAGGATCAATTGTTACAGCAAGTCAACCATGACAAGACCAAACACAGCTATGGCTAACAAACCACTCAGCATTAGTGTAGCTGGTGGGCATTCAGATAGAATTCAATAGGTTTAATACAGTTTATGTGGATTATTTTCATTCTCTCTCGTTCTCTCTCAGACCCTCTGCCTTTCTATCCCATTCCCTTGCTCCCTTTCTCGTCCCCCTCTCCTTAGTTCTTTACCTTATATATTTTGAACGTTATAGCCTTATTCAGCTTTGGTTACATGAGGCTAAATTGAATCATGAAAATCAACCTCCGTTTCAATCTACTCTTTAATGAGAAAGATGGAGGAATTTCCAAGGTGCTGGAGAGCTGTGTTTTCTTGACAGGGTGAGGGTTGGTTGTGTTCTATTTTCTTTGGAGGGTTAGAGTTCTGTTGGGGTTAGACAGGCTTGTTCTGGGAAGGAAACCCACAGAGAGAAGGATTAGCTCGGACCCAAAGGAAGGAAGGAACAGATATGTGGGATCGCACACACACACACACACACACACACACACACACACACACACACACACACACACACACACACACACACACACACACACACACACACACACACACAAAATACCCCAACCCATGCACACCACACCCTCCCATGATCATGTTGGAGCTAGCACAAACACTCCCCCATCACCAGCCCACAAACACTTCTCCAACACCACCCTACACATTCCTCCCCAAGAGTTATAGAGCTTTACACAAACCTCATACACAGAGCACCAGCCTCAACCCAGGCCAAGCCAGTCTGTACACTCTTAGAAAAAGGGTTCTTCAGCTGTCCCCATAGGATAACTCTGTTTGGTTCCAGGTAAAACTCCTTTGGGTTCCATGTAGAACCCTCTGTGTAAAGGCTTCTACATGGAACTCAAAAGGGTTCTACTTGGAACCAAAAGGGTTCTACCTGGAAGCAAAGAGGGTTCTTCAAAGTGTTCTCCTATGGGGACAGCCGAAGAACACTTTTATGTCCTAGATAGCACTTTTTTTCTAAGAGTATAAGTATCACTCAGGGACACAGACAATTTGTTTTGTGTTCTTTCTGCACACAGACACATGATCAAATATTGTCTCTCCTAGTCCACTTAGATTCAGTTCAATGCGACTTCCTGATTTAAATAAATAGTAAATAAAAACTTGTATTCAAATGCAGGGGACTCTCTAGAGGGAACTCCCACCTTCACCAGAGCTGGTATTCACCTAGAGATGCCTGGTTAACACACTCCTCCACTCCCACCTGCACAAGAACAGGCATTCACACTCACTCTCTTCCAGTCAGTTAGTTATCAGTCTGGAACTTCACAGGAGCACCTGGCCAGCAGTTACTGGTAGGTTTATAACTCTTTGGTGAGATACTGTCAAAGGCAACGGTCAGTTGCCATTGAGGAGAATTGTTGAATATCCTTTTGATATAATCTGATCAGTGTGAGACAATCATCCTAGTCAAACAGAGTGAGGATGAAGAGGACTGGGGCTTGAGGTATTGGCCATAAGCTGTGGCTGGAGGATAGGATGGCCTACTACCTCCTGCCCTGAGAGCAGAGGGGATTATAAGGGTCAGAATCTGATCCAACCGGTCCTTCCACCCCATGTTATTGTCTGAATTATCTGAACACAAAGCATGTCCATCTAAATCTAACTGTTATTATCCAGACTGCTGTGCCATTATACACACACACACACACACACACACACACACACACACACACACACACACACACACACACACACACACACACACACACACACACACACACACACACACACACACACACACACACACACACACACACACACACACACACACGTGTAATACAGGTCAAAGACAATCTGGGATCAGTTAGGCCTGTTGAGCTGTCTGTCCTTTTGAACAACAGATCATCACAGTTCTACCATATACCTACCTACCTAACACCACACCTAACTTCCAGAGGATCAATTGTTACAGCAAGTCAACCATGACAAGACCAAACACAGCTATGGCTAACAAACCACTCAGCATTAGTGTAGCTGGTGGGCATTCAGATAGAATTCAATAGGTTTAATACAGTTTATGTGGATTGTTTTCATTCTCTCTCGTTCTCTCTCAGACCCTCTGCCTTTCTATCCCATTCCCTTGCTCCCTTTCTTGTCCCCCTCTCCTTAGTTCTTTACCTTATATATTTTGAACGTTATAGCCTTATTCAGCTCTGGTTACATGAGACTAAATTGAATCATGAAAATCAATCTCTGTTTCATCCTGCTCTTGATTGAGAAAGGTGGAGGAATTTCCAAGGTGCTGGAGAGCTGTGTTTTCTTGACAGGGTGAGGGTTGGTGGTATTCTATTTTCTTTGGAGGGTTAGAGTTCTGTTGGGGTTAGACAGGCTTGTTCTGGGAAGGAAACCCACAGAGAGAAGGATTAGCTCGGACCCAAAGGAAGGAAGGAACAGATATGTGGGATCGCACATGCACACACACACACACGCACAGACACACACATACAATACAATTCAGTCCCATTCAAAATCCTATTTTCCCTAACCCCTAACCCTAACCTGTACCCTTACCCTAACCCTAACCTTAACGCTAAACCTAACCCTAGTCCTAACCTTAAAATAAACCCTAGCTCTAACCCTAGACCTAATTCTAACTTCTGGTCTCCACAAGTAAAGTTAAACACACACACACACACACACACACACACACACACACACACACACACACACACACACACACACACACACACACCAACAAGGAACAAATCCAAAGGTTGAGGTGCGTGAGTATGTGAGTGTGTGTGTGTGTGTGTGTGTGTGTGTGTGTGTGTGTGTGTGTGTGTGTGTGTGTGTGTGTGTGTGTGTGTGTGTGTGTGTGTGTGTGTGTGTGTGTGTGTGAGGGAGGGAGAGAGGGAGTTATAAGAACTCCAGAGAGGTTATTTCCTTCCAGCTCAGAATCAACGAGGGAGGATAGGAGGAGAGGAAAGGAGGTAAATCCAAAACACATTTTCGCCCTTCCCTGGACATGTGGAACTTGTATTGCGAGTGTTTTCTTTTCATCAGGCTCGTGTTCTTCTGTGGGATTTTAACAGGGTCCTTTCTCTCTCCAGGGGGATTACACTGCCCCACTTAAAGCACACCCTAACTCTAACCTTCTCACCACAGCATCACAATCTGTGGTGAGAAGTCATCTACATTGTAGAGCTTTTTATCAACATCAGAACTAGATGCTTTTCTATCCAGTCGACTCTTGATATTGTAAGCATGACAGTGTGCTGTGACAGTGTGCCCTAAACTGGAGTATGCCATTACAAGTTTCAGAAATGGGCCTGATCTGCGGGCTATACAAAAGCCACATCTTCTAGGGAGACCCTAGAAAAAAAAACATTAAAAAGTGTGCTGATTGTCATAAACAGTACCAGTCAAAAGTTTGGACACACCTACACATTCAAAAGGCTTTTCTTTATTTTTACTATTTTCTACATTGTATAATAATACTGAAGAAATCAAAACTATGAAATAACACATATGGAATCATGTAATAACCAAAAAAGTGTTATACAAATCAAAATATATTTTATATTTGATATTCTTCAAAGTAGCCACCCTTTGCCTTGATGACAGCTTAGCACACCCTTGGCATTCTCTTCATGAGGAATGCTTTTCCAACAGTCTTGAAGGAGGTCCCACATATGCTGAGCACTTGTTGGCTGCTTTTCCTTCACTCTGCGGTCCAACTCATTCCAAACCATCTCAATTGGGTTGAGGTCGGGTAAATGTGGAGGCCAGGTCATCTGATGCAGCACTCCATCAATCTCCTTGGGCAAATAGCCCTTACACAGCCTGGAGGTGTGTTGGGTCATTGTCCTGTTGAAAAACAAATGTGCGCAAACCAGATGGGATGGTGTATCACTGCAGAATTCTGTGGTAGCCATGCTGGTTAAGTGTGAATTCTAAATAAATCACAGACAGTGTCAACAGCAAAGTACCCCCACACCATCACACCTCCTCCTCCATGCTTTACGGTGGGAACCACACATGCGGAGATCCTCTGTTCACCTACTCTGCGTCTCACAAAGACACAGTGGTTGGAACCAAAAATCTCAAATTTGGACTCATCAGGCAAATGGACAGATTTTCACCAGTCTAAAGTCCATTGCTTGAGTTTCTTGGCCCAAGCGAGTCTCTTCTTATTATTGGTGTCCTTTAGTATTAGTTTCTTTGCAGTATTTTGACCATGGAGGCCTGATTCGCGCAGTCTCCTCTGACCAGTTGATGTTGAGATGTGTCTGTTACTTGAACTCTGTGAAGCATTTATTTGGGCTGCAATCTGAGGTGCAGTTATTAACTCTAATGAACTTATCTTCTGCAGCAGAGGTAATCCTGGGTCTTCCTTTCCTGTTGTGATCCTCATGAGAGCCAGTTTCATCATAGCGCGTGATGGTTTTTGCAACTACACTTGAAGAAACATAAAAAATTCTTGAAATGTTCCGTATTGACTGACCTTCATGTCTTAAAGTAATGATGGACTGTTGTTTCTCTTTGCTTATTTCAGCTGTTCTTGCCACAATATGGACTTGGTCTTTTACCAAATAGGGCTATCTTCTGTACACCACCTCTACCTTGTCACAAAACAACTGATTGGCTCAAACGCATTAAGAAGGAAATACGCAATACTCACTAACATGTCGCCGGAGAAGATGGCAGACGTTTTATGTGCCCCCAGCCGATTGTGTTTTTTGTTCGCTTATTTATGTTGTTTGTAACTTGTTTTTTTAACTTATTTTGTACATAATGTTGCCGATACCATGTCTTATGACCGAAAATAACTTCTAGACATCAGCACTGCGATTACTCACCACAGACTAGCAGAATCCTTTTTCTTCTTTCATGACTCTGATGAGCCAGACGCGAAGGATATGCTGCTTCCTCGGGAATAGGATCCGATCCCCGTGATCTGCGTGAAGAGGAGACGGAGAAAGACGGGCCGAAGGTCCGGCTGCCTGCTGAAAATTTGTAGGCAATCGAATAAACCCTCACTTCCCTCCATCTTTGCACAATAAAATCGACGAGTTACGCGGAAGATTAAACAACCAACGGGACATTAAAAACTGTAACATCTTTTGCTTCACGGAGTCGTGGCTGAACGACGACACTATCAACATACTGCTGGCTGGTTATACGCTGTACCGGCAGGATAGAACAGCGGCGTCTGGTAAGACAAGGGGCGGCGGTCTATGTATTTTTGTAAACAACAGCTGATACACGATATCTAAGGAAGTCTTGAGCTATTGCTCACCTGAGAAAGAGTATCTCATGATACGCTGTAGACCACACAACCTGCAGAGAGAGTTTTCATCTGTATTCTTTTTTAGCTGTTTACATACCACCACAGTCAGAGGCTGTCACCAAGACAGCATTGAATGAGATGTATTCTGCCATAAGCAAACAAGAAAACGCTCACCCAGAGGCAACGCTACTAGTAGCCGGGGACTTTAATGCAGGGAAACTTAAATCCATTTTACCAAATTTCTATCAGCCTGTTAAATGTGCAACCAGAGGAAAAATAACTCTGGACCACCTATACTCCACACACAGAGATGCATACAAAGCTCTCCCTTGCCCTCCTTTTGGCAAATCTGACCATAATTCTATCCTCCTGATTCCTTCTTACAAGCAAAAATTTAAGCAGGAAGTACCAGTGACTAGATCAATAAAAAAGTGGTGTCACGGTTGTCATAAGGAGGAGTGGACCAAAGTGCAGCGTTTGTGTCGTTCCACATTTTTATTTATACTGTTAAACTATGCAATATATAAATACACTGAAATGAAAAAACAACAAACCGTGATGCAGAGATGAACACATACACAACTCAAAATTAATCACCCACAAAACCCAGGTGGAAAAACCCCTACTTAAGTATGATCTCCAATTAGAGACAACGAGGACCAGCTGCCTCTAATTGGAGACCACCCCAAACAAAACCCCAACATAGAAATACAAAACTAGAACCTAAAAAATAGAAAATAACATCTTTCTATGGTCAGGACGTGACAAGTGGTCAGATGAAGCAGATGCTAAGCTTTTGTTAGCACAGACTGGAATATGTTCCAGGATTCCTCCGATGTCATTGAGGAGTACACCACACAGTCATTGGCTTCATCAATAAGTGCATCGATGACGTCGTCCCCACAGTGACCGTATGTACATACCCCAACCAGAAGCCATGGATTACAGGCAGCATCCGCACTGAGCTAAAGGCTAGAGCTGCTGCTTTCAAGGAGCGGGACTCTAACCCGGAAGCTTATAAGAAATCCAGCTATGCCCTCCGACGAACCATCAAACAGGCAAAGTGTCAATACAGAACAAAGATCGAAACGTACTACACCGGCTCTGACGCTCGTCAGATGTGGCAGGGCTTGCAAACCATTACAGACTACAAGGGGAATCACAGCCAAGAGCTGCCCAGTGACACGAGCCTACCAGACGAGCTAAACTACTTCTATGCTCGCTTCGAGGCAAATAACACTGAAACATGCATGAGAGCACCAGCTGTTCTGGAAGACTGTGTATTCACGCAGCTGATGTGATTCTCGCAGATGA
Organism: Salmo salar; assembly: GCF_965601325.2. Taxonomy (NCBI): domain Eukaryota; kingdom Metazoa; phylum Chordata; class Actinopteri; order Salmoniformes; family Salmonidae; genus Salmo; species Salmo salar. Next base: position 24,218,357 of record NC_138313.1, read on the forward strand.
TGTGAGTAAGACCTTTAAAACAGGTCAACATTCACAAGGCCACAGGGCCAGACGGATTACCAGGACGTGTACTGTGAGCATGCGCTGACCAACTGTCAAGTGTCTTCACTGACATTTTCAACCTCTCCCTGTCTGAGTCTGTAATACCAACATGTTTTAAGCAGACCACCATTGTCCCTGTGCCCAAGAACACTAAGGTAACCTGCCTAAATGACTACCGACCCGTAGCACTCACGACTGTAGACATGAAGTGCTTTGAAAGGTTGATCATGGCTCACAACAACACCATCATCCAAGAAACCCTAGACTCACTCCAATTTGTATTCCGCCCCAACAGATCCACAGATGATGCAATCTCCATTGCACTCCACATTGCCCTTTCCCACCTGGACAAAAGGAACACCTATGTGAGAATGCTATTCATTGACTACAACTCAGCGTTCAACACCATAGTGCCCTCATAGCTCATCAATAAGCTAAGGTCCCTGGGACTAAACACCTCCCTCTGCAACTGGATCCTGGACTTCCAGATGGGCCGCCCGCAGGTGGTAAGGGTAGGTAACAACACATCCGCCACATTGATCCTCAACACAGGGGCCCCTCATGGGTGCGTCCTCAGTCCCCTCCGGTATTCCCTGTTCACTCATGACTGCACGGCCTGGCACAACTCCAACACCATCATTACGTTTGTCGATGACAGAACACAGTGGTAGGCCTGATTACCGACAATGGCAAGACAGCCTATAGGGAGGAGGTCAGAGACCTGGCAGTGTGGTGCCAGGACAACAACCTCTCCCTCAACGTGATCAAGACAAAGGAGATGATTGTCAACTACAGCAAAAAAAAGGTCTGAGCATGCCCATATTCTCATCGACGGGGCTGCAGTGGAGCAGGTTGAGAGCTTCAAGTTCCTTGGTGTCCATATCACCAACAAACTAACAAGATCCAAGCACACCAAGACAGTCGTGAAGTGGGCACAACAAAACCTATTCCCCCTCAGGAGACTGAAAAGATTTGGATTGGGTCCTCAGATCCTCAAAATGTTCTACAGCTGCACCATCGAGAGCATCCTGACTGGTTGCATCACTGCCTGGCATGGCAACTGCTTGGCCTCCGACCGCAAGGCACTACAGAGGGTAGTGTGAATGGCCCAGTGCACCACTGCGGCCAAGCTTCCTGCCATCCAGGACCTCTATACCAGGCGGTGTCAGAGGAAGGCCCTAAAAATTGTCAAAGACTCCAGCCACCCTAGTCATAGACTGTTCTCTCTGCTACCGCATGGCAAGCGGTACTGGAGTGCCAAATCTAGGTCCAAGAGGCTTCTAAACAGCTTCTAAGCCATAAGACTCCTGAACATGTAGTCAAATGGCTACCCAGACTATTTGCAGAGCCCCCCTCTCCCTCACCCCCTCTTTACACCACTGCTACTCTCTGTTGTCATCTATGCATAGTCACTTTAATAACTACTTACATTTACATACGCCTCAAATAACTGGTGCCCCCGCACATTGACTCTGTATCGGTACCCCCCTGTATATAGTCTAGCTATTGTTATTTCACTGCTGCTCTTTAATTACTTGTTAGTTTTATCTCTTATTCTTATCTATATTTTTTGAACTGCATTGTTGGTTAGGGGCTCGTAAGTAAGCATTTCACTGTAAGGTCTACACCTGTTGTATTCGGCGCATGTGACTAATAAAATTTGATTTGATTTGAAATTCCACAAATTACCTTTTAACAAGGCACACTTGTTATTTGAAATGCATTCCAGTGGACTACCTCATGAAGCTGGTTGAGAGAATGCCAAAAGTGTGCAAAGCTGTCATCAAGGCAAAGGGTGGCTACTTTGAAGAATCTCAAATATAAAATATATTTTGATTTGTTTAACACTTTTTTAGTTACTAAATGATTCCATATGTGTTATTTCATAGTTTTGATGTCTTCATTATTATTCTACAATGTAGAAAATAGTATTAGGTGTGTCCACACTTTTGACTGGTACTGTAGGTGTGATATGGAGCGTAGCATGTGGAAACCCCCTTGTGGGGGTGTGTGATGCTCTGCAGCACAAGACGTGTGAAACAGACCCCTCTTCTCTTTCACCCCAGAGAGAGAGAGAGAGACGTAGAGAATGAGAGACAGCAGAAAAGAAAGAGAACAGGAAAGAGGAGTATAGTGAGTAAATGTCAAGCTCTGTGAAAGAGCACTGTGTTGGCGTGGCGACGGACTGTGACCACCAACACTTTGCTTCGTGATTCCTCCTCTATGCCTCTGACCACAATCACCACACACACTGGAAACACACACACTTAAATGAGGGCTTTCCTGTCACCCAGCCGTGTCACAGACTGGTTGTGTCTCTACCGGCACGGGTTTCCCTATCTCATGACACCCACACGTCTTACACCCCTTATGACATTTGAACATTCACCCAGCTATAGGTTGAAGTCTTTCATAACTGTTGCACAAGAATGGCCAAACTGTACAGAAAATACTGAACAAAAATATAAACGCAACATGTAAAGTGTTGGTCCCATGTTTCATGAGCTGAAATTAAAGATCCCAGAAATGTTCCATATTCCCAAAAAGCTTATTTCTCTAAAATGTTGTGCACAAATTTGTTTACATCCCTGTTAGTGAGCATTTCTTCTTTGCCAAGATAATCCATCCACCTGACGTGATGCTTATCAAAGAGCTGATTAAACAGCATGATCCTTACACAGGTGCACCTTGTGCTGGGGGTCAATTAAAGGCCACTCTAAAATGTACAGTTTTGTCACACAACACAATGCCACAGATGTCTCAAGTTGAGGGAGGATGCAATTGGCATGCTGACTGCAGGAACGTCCATTGGAGCACTTGCCAGATAATTGAATGTTCATTTCTCTACCATAAGCCGCCTCCAACGTTGTTTTAGAGAATTTGGCAGTACGTCCAACCGGCCTCACAACCACAGACCACGTGTAACCATGCCAGTCCAGGACCTCCAAATCTGGTTTATTCATCTGCGGGACTGTCAGCCGAACAGCTGATGAAACTGAGGAATATTTCTGTCTGTAATAAAGCCCTTTTGTGGGGAAAAACTAATTCTGATTGGCTGGGCCTGGCTTCTCAGTAGGTGGGCCTGGGTCCCAAATGGGTTGCCCTATGCCCTCCCAAGCCCACCCATGGCTGCACCACTGCCCAGTCATGTGAAATCCATAGATTAGGGCCAAATTAATTTATTTAAATTGACTGATTTCCTTATATGAACTGTAACTCAGTAAAATTGGTGCATGTTGCATTTATTTTTGTGTTCAGTGTACAGTATATAGAAGTCTCACTGATACAATAAACACATAAAGTACCTGGAACAATGCTCTGTTAAAAGCAGTGGGGCTGGTCTGAGTTGTTTGGTTTGAGATGTAGAAATTAAATGGATGCCATGTCAGCATGGTGGCACCAAAAGTTCCAAGATGATGACTTCATAGCTATGCTTGCTTGCATAAGCGTGTGCAGTTGTTCCACGCAAGGCATACACATGAGGGTCTTTTCATACACATATCATCACAGAGACCCTAAAGGTTACCTAACCACAACAACACAGTGTGCCACAATGCTCTCAACCGCTCACTGACTCACATATGCTCACATCACAACCACACGTAGGAACAGATAGCCAGTGGAGCGAAAGAGAGAGAAAGAGTGGCCATGAGACGTGATTGAGCAATGTGGTGCTAGCTGGGAATCCCTCCGCTCAGAAGAGGCCTGCTGATAAGAGAAAGGGTCTCATGTGAGGATTCAGAGAATTGCACCTGGTGCAGGGGTGGACAGAAAGGTTAGAACTAAATGACAGTACATTCTCTTACCTTTCCCCTCCTGGCTATCTGCTTGACAGTAACCTCAACCCATGTTTGATAGGTCAAAGAGCAACAGGGGTGGGGGGAGATTTTGAGATCTATAGATTTTAGTTGTCAGACACTTAGAAAAGTTAGTGTTGACTTCCAACTAATCAGATAGTTACTGATAAGATACCCCACTCTTGCATCTCTATGTCTCATCATAAGACTTATTTCCTGTAAGAATCACTTCTCCACCTCTCTCTCCTTCTGGAAAGCCCAGGCTCTGCCCTTACTGGATGTGTAGGTTTCAGCTGACATAATCATTCTGCGCCATGCAGGGTCACTCCGGGTTTGACAAGGTAGTCCATCTCATGCAGCTACTTATCTGCCTGGTGAACATCACTAATTTCATTGGGGCAAGTACCCATCATCAGAGTTGTGGACTCGAGTCACATGACTTGGACTGGAGTCTGACTTGAGTCACAAAGTTGATGACTTGAGACTTGATAGATAAAAAATAACTTGAGACTTGACTTGGAGCCTCAAGACTCAGGACTCGACTTTGACTTGAAACTGATGACTTGAACTTATCTGGCCTGGTTTTGTAATGTTTCGTCTCTTATTTTGGGCACAGAGTCTACGTGGATTACCCTACACTACACGCTGCCAGAGACTGTAGCTGCCCTTGCATAAAAAACTGCAACAGATTGTCTAGTGAAATGCACATTGGGCACTTTGATTGGACCAGCAAACTGTCAATCAACACAGGTTGCTGATTTGTTGTACAGCTATAGGATTGGTTGCAAGCGCAAACGTCAAATTATAGAAAGAGAGGATTGCCAGGATCTCGCCACGGATCTCGCCACGGTAACTCTGTGCATTCAAATTGCCATTGATAAAATGCAACTGTGTTCATTGTCCGTAGCTTATGCGTGCCCATACCATAACCCCACCACCCCCATGGGGCACTCTGTTCACAACGTTGACATCAGCAAACTTCTTGCCCACACAATGCCGTACACTCTTTCTGCCATCTTCCCGGTACAGTTGAAACCGGGATTCATCCCTCCAGCTTGCCAGTGGCCATCAAAAATGAGCATTTGCCCACTGAAGTCTGTTACGACGCCAAACTGCAGTCAGGTCAAGAGCCTGGTGAGAACGACGAGCACGAAGACGAGCTTCACTAAGACGATTTCTGACAGTTTGCGCAGAAATGATTAGGTTGTGAAAACCCACAGTTTCATCAGCTTTCCAGGTGACTGGTCCTAGACGATCCTGCAGTTGAAGAAGCCGGATGTGGAGGTCCTGGGCTGGCGTGGTTACACGTGGTCTGCGGTTGTGAGGCCGGTTGGACATACTGCCAAATTCTCTAAAATGACATGGGAGGTGGCTTATGGTAGAGAAATGAACATTAAATTCTCTGGCAACAGCTCTGGTGGACATTCCTGCAGTCAGCATGCCAAATGCACGCTCCCTCAAAACTTGTGACATCTGTGGCATTGTGTTGTGTGACAAAACTGCACATTTTAGAGTGGCCTTTTATTGTCCCCAGCACAAGGTGCACCTGTGTAATGACCATGCTGTTTAATCAGCTTCTTGATATGCCACACCTGTCAGGTGGATGGATTATCTTGGCGAAGGAGAAATGCTCACTGACAGAGATGTAAACAAATTTGTGCATGAAATTTGAGAGAAATACACTTTTTGTGCGTATGGAACATTTCTGGGATCTTTTATTTCAGCTCATGAAACATGGGCCCAACAATTTACATGTTGCGTTTATATATCTGAGTGTGTGTTAGTGTGGGTGTATGTGTGTGGATTCAATAAGTGAGTGTGTGTCGATGTGTGTGTGTATGCGTGTGTAAGCAGGGGTGTCAGTCTAGCTGTGTGAGAATGTGTGGGTAGAGACCAGTGAGCGAGCATGGAGTCTGATTGTGGTTGAGGGCGGTGCTGTTGCCATACCAGGCGGCGATGCAACCAGTCCAGATGCTGTCGATGGTGCATCTGTAAAATTTCTTCAGCCTCCTGAGGGAGAAGAAATTCTGTTGTGCCTTCTTCACGACTGTGCTGCTGTGAGAGGACCATTTTACGTCCTCTCAGTGCTGTGGACACCAAGGAACTTGAAGCTCTTGACCCTCTCCCCCCCTGTTTCCTGTAGTCCCCGCACCGAGCAGAAATGAGATGAGAGGAGGGTGCACACGCAGTCTAGTAGGCCTCAAAGCATGTCCGTGTGTCTGTTTGTGTGTGTGTGTGTGTGTGTGTGTGTGTGTGTGTGTGTGTGTGTGTGTGTGTGTGTGTGTGTGTGTGTGTGTGTGTGTGTGCCCATGTGCTTGTGTGCCGTGGCAGTGTAGGGGGTATTGTATTTCTCATGGTATGACCCGCGGGTAACTTTAAAAGGGTGCTAATGTGTTTAGATAAGGCTGGGGGTGGAGAGGGGGAGAGAGAAGGGGTGAAAGGGGGAGAGAGGGCAGAGAAAGGTGGAGAGGGGGAGAAGGTAGTCAAGGGTTGAGGGTAGTTATCTGAAACGGATCTTTTTGAAACAGAGCTCCTCTCCGACACTCGACACCTGTGGTCTGGAATCAATTCAGACTCAATAAGAGCACACACACACACACACACAGCACACAAGCGCAGCACACACACACAACACACACACAGTGTGTGTCTGAGGCGGGGCGTCCTTCCTGATAAAGCTTATGCAGACGTCTGGTCCGAGTGTTCCAACGGAAAAAACGGTCTCACAGACGCTTTCCATCCCTCCTCCCCAACTGCTTCCTGCTCCTCTCTCTCTACCTGATGTATTTTCCTCTCGCTCTGAAGACCAGACGGACAGACCAGACCCAGACTGGAAGACAAACACAGGAGAGGTGCAATGGTAGAGAGGTGATACAGGGTTAGCAGGTGTGTAGAGACGGTGGGGTGGAGAGAGAGAGGGATGGAGGGAGGGGGTAAGGTGGAGGGAAAGTAGGAATGAGTGGAAGAAGGGATAAGGTTGAAGGAGGGAGAGAGGGATGGAGGGATGGATGGAGGGAGAGGGTGGAGTGGAGGGGTTGAAATAACTCCACACACACACACTTGATTCTCACCTGCTCAGTCTCCCTCATACAGTACATGTAACCCCTGTTGATTTTCCCCCCACACTTGGAAAGTGGAGAGGAAAGGAGGTTGTTGTGGGTGTGAGTGGGAGAGAGAGAGAGCCAGACACAAACATAAACATCACTGGCTTGATCCTCATCTTCCTCAGACACCATAACACACCTCACATACTGTATAACTCAGACGGGGCTCTGTATGAGAGAAAAGGACACCTTGTGAAAGGGTTACGGGGCGGAAGATGAAGGAGATTAAACCCAACTGATCTACAAAGCACTTTGCTGTCTATCCATATGATGAAGATGGGAAAGACTTAACACAGCATGAGAGCAGAGTTCTGTCATTCATCTCTCTGTGTGGAGGGGTTCTCATCACTGCAGCCTGAGGGTATTTGTGTCTGCTGAACTTGAAAATGATTCCCCTCTTTGTTCTCTCACTCTTCCTTTACATGTTTTCACTGCAGAGAGGGGGGAAGAGGGATTCGTCAGAAAGTGGTCTGAGGCGAGTCTGGTCTGTGAAAAATGAATGGCTTTAACTCTAGACCAGACCAGTTTAGTACATGTGTGATAATGCATTGATACACATGTACTAGTGCTTAACACAGAGGCCTATTATGAGTAGGGGAGCTAATGAGCCAAGCTAACCTCAGCCCTAATCCTAACCTGGGCATCAGGCTCGTCATGAGTGCACAAATGGGAGAGTGGGAATGGCACACACACGCACAAACACACATAGTTGTCATATTAAGACGCAATGTCACAGATTACGGTGGCTCTTTACACTGGCTGGCCATGAAATCATACTGTCTCCCCTTCCCAGAGAGCCCTGCTGGCATGCTGCCAGACCTACATCTGCTGAAAGCTCTGCTGTTACAAACACACATGCACGCACACATTATCACACACACACACTACTTCACACACTACTTTACACTCACCCTTAACACACACACACACTACTTCACCCTTAAACCACTCAATCCTCCCTCCCTTCTCTCTCACTCCACCTCTCCCTCGCTATGTGTCTTGCCTTATCTTCCTTATCACAGTATCACCATTATAACTAAGCCGTTTGAACCTAAAGTCACCAAACAAACAAATCACTGCTTCAAGCCACTGGCCAAGGAGAGCCAGCACTGAGGATACTCAGCCATTGTGCTCCCTCAGGACAGTGGAAGTGTATGAGACACGCTGCATGGCGGCTGGTTCACACAACAATGGCCTTCAGACAGACATAATAAAGCTGTTTTGTTTGTTCCCCTCTCTATAGTATTCCTCTATGTCTGGTCCTCTATGGGTTATAGATGCTACCGCCTGACGTCTGGGTCTATCTGGGTCTATCTGAGTCTATCTGGGTCTATCGGAGTCTATCTGAGTCTATCTGAGTCTATCTGAGACAGCACAGTGGAGGGGAAGGGAAGAGAAAGAGTGTGTGTGTCTGTCAAATCAAATCAAAGTTTATTGGTCACATGCGCAAGGTACAGTGAAATGCTTGCTTGCTAACTCTCCTCAACAGTGTGTGTGTGTGTGTGTGTGTGTGTGTGTGTGTGTGTGTGTGTGTGTGTGTGTGTGTGTGTGTGTGTACCATACCTGTTGGGTCAGGCTGGACCAGCTGCTCTGAAGTGAAACTCCCACATGCTGCCCCTCTGAATAATGACCTTCCACAAGGGAGGGGAGAGATGAGGAGTTAGAGAGGAGGAGGGAGGAAAGGAGGGAGACGCGAGACATGATGTTATCTATAAATCAGCGGGCAGCGAGAGTTGGCCTTGTATGACTCTGGCCATTTAAATATTAATATAAATACATACTGTGTATATTTAACTAACTAACTTCATGCATTATGCCCTAGCTTTACAGGCCTCACACATAGAAATGCAGGCAGGCACGCATACACACAGAGCCAGCCACCCAGCGTTTGCTGTTTGTTTAATATGGCATTTCAGTGTGAGGACAGTACAGTATATCCTGCTCCCATCTTTATATTGGCAGCTCTCCCTCTGAGCTGCACACACACACACACACACACACACACACACACACACACACACACACACACACACACACACACACACACACACACACACACACTGGTGTTGAGAACCATGAGATCACTGCCAACCCCATTCCCTTGGCACCGTTCACACAGAGAGCTGAGAGGGAGAGCTCTGCAATGCCATCTCGTCTCCCCCCTCCTCACCCTAAACTCACTCACCTCTTCGCCTTCAAGTCAAGTCACATTTTATTGGTCACATACACATATTTAGCAGATGTTTTTGTGGGTGTAGCGAAATGCTTGTGTTCCTAGCTCCAACAGTGCAGCAGTATCTAATAATTCCTTCTCCACCTCTGTGGGTGTATGTTTGTGTGTGTGTGTGTGTGTGTGTGTGTGTGTGTGTGTGTGTGTGTGTGTGTGTGTGTGTGTGTGTGTGTGTGTGTGTGTGTGTGTGTGTGTGTGTGTGTGTGTGTGTGTGTGTGTGTGTGTGTGGGTTGGTTGGTTGGTTCTTCTATCCTTGTGGCGACCTAAAATTCCCAAAAGTTCCCACAAGGACATTTCCCCTGTCCCCATGAGGACAAAGGCTATTTTAAGCTTCGGGGTTAGGTTTAGGGTTAGGAGTTAGGTTTAGGGTTAGGGTTACAATTAGGGGTAGGGTTATAATTAGGGTTAGGAGTTAGGTTTAGGGTTAGGGTTACAATTAGGGGTAGGGTTATAATTAGGGTTAGGAGTTAGGTTTAGGGTTAGGGTTACAATTAGGGGTAGGGTTATAATTAGGGTTAGGAGTTAGGTTTAGGGTTAGGGTTACAATTAGGGGTAGGGTTATAATTAGGGTTAGGAGTTAGGTTTAGGGTTTGGGTTTGGGTTACGGGTTAAGGTTAGGATTATGGTAAGAGTGAGGGTTAGGGTTAGGATTATGGTAAGAGTGAGGGTTAGGGTTAGGTTTAGGGTTAGGATTATGGTAAGAGTGAGGGCTAGGGTTAGGGTTAGGGTTAGGATTATGGTAAGAGTGAGGGTTAGGGTTAGGGTTAGGGTTACAATTAGGGGTAGGGCTATAATTAGGGTTAGGAGTTAGGTTTAGGGTTTGGGTTTGGGTTACGGGTTAAGGTTAGGATTATGGTAAGAGTGAGGGTTAGGGTTAGGTTTAAGGTTAGGATTATGGTAAGAGTGAGGGTTAGGGTTAGGTTTAAGGTTAGGATTATGGTAAGAGTGAGGGTTAGGGTTAGGATTATGGTAAGAGTGAGGGTTAGGTTTAGGGTTAAGGTTAGGATTATGGTAAGAGTGAGGGTTAGGGTTAGGGTTAGGATTATGGTAAGAGTGAGGGTTAGGGTTAGGTTTAGGGTTAGGATTATGGTAAGAGTGAGGGTTAAGGTTAGGATTATGGTAAGAGTGAGGGTTAGGGTTAGGTTTAGGGTTAGGATTATGGTAAGAGTGAGGGTTAGGGTTAGGTTTAGGGTTAGGATTATGGTAAGAGTGAGGGTTAGGGTTAGGATTATGGTAAGAGTGAGGGTTAGGGTTAGGGTTAGGATTATGGTAAGAGTGAGGGTTAGGGTTAGGGTTAGGATTATGGTAAGAGTGAGGGTTAGGGTTAGGGTTAGGATTATGGTAAGAGTGAGGGTTAGGGTTAGGGTTAGGATTATGGTAAGAGTGAGGGTTATTGTTAGGGTTAGGGTTAGGGTTAGGATTATGGTAATAGTGAGGGTTAGGGTTAGGGTTAGGATTATGGTAAGAGTGAGGGTTAGGGTTAGGGTTATGGTAAGAGTGAGGGTTAGGGTTAGGGTTATGGTAAGAGTTAGGGTTAGGGTTAGGGTTAGGGTTAGGATTATGGTAAGAGTGAGGGTTAGGGTTAGGGTTAGGGTTAGGATTATGGTAAGAGTGAGGGTTAGGGTTAGGGTTAGGGTTAGGATTATGGTAAGAGTGAGGGTTAGGGTTAGGTTTTAATGTGGTGGAGCACACCAAGAGAGACACACACACACTCCCACTCGGGAAGGCAGGAGAGAGAGAGAAGCTATGAGCGGCAGACTAAGACGTGACTGTGGGCTTTGTTCCAAGCTGAATATCGCGCGGATAGACCGGCATTTCAAGTCTGTCCATGCACTTAAGCCTGGTACTATTAAATGGAAGTGTGCTATGCAATCTTGCCGGCTTTCAGCCGAGAGACAGCGGCCCGGATCATGGAAGTGTACGCAGCCTAACAATGATGTTGCACCGCGGCTGGAGCCCTGGGAGAACCCTGTGTATTTCCAGTGTGTGGGAAGTGAGTTGTGCGTGGATCAGCAGCTGTTGGACGAGAGTGAGCAGGCGGTGGTGACTGGGCCGGTGCAGTCAACCAGCCAGATCGGTGGTGAACCACGCTCGGAACCGAGGGAGCGAGGCTGCGCGGAGGCGACTTCCACGGAGAGCGAGAGCGATGAAGGCGGCGGTGTGGATTCCGGAATTGAAGGTTGGAGAAATGTAATTTTGACTGAATATGAGCACTTTGCTACGGGTAGAAACCCTTCAGTTAAACGAATTGACAATTGTCGCACCAGTCTATCCCGAGTACGGAAATTCCTCCGCTATATGTCAGAGGGCAAGGCCGATGAAGGACTGTGTTCTCTGGATAACTACAGACGTGCGTCTGAGTGGTACGGTCAATGTGAAGACTGTTGTTTGGCACCATCCACGTTAAAAATGTACCGATCCGATGTTCGAAGTTTCTTGAACTATCTCATTCAGTTCCGGCCAGAAGGTCTGCAGGCTAGAGCCAGTAAAATCCGAAAGTTGTTACTCTGCTTGGCAAAGATGGACAGGGATTCGCGGCAGAGCCAGGCAACACACAGGGCAAAATTCCGCAAACGCTGCAGGGACGAGGTGCTCAGCGCTGCGGAGTTAAGCCGATTTGTTGAGCAAAGCAATCAAGCTATTCCTTCGGTTCTCAGTAGGCTGGAGGTCCGACCCACCTGCGCTGATAGACGTAGGTTTGCGGCTCTCATGTCCAGCCGGTTGGCCATCTTTAATGGCACTCGACGATCCCCAGTCACCACATTCAGTGAGAGGGAATTTACTGAAGTAACCCCGGAAAGTGGGGGTTATCAGATGTCTATTTCAAGCCACAAAACGAACTATAGCTTCGGTGAGTGCAGAATTGTTCTATCTGTGCAGGAATACACTTGGCTTAAACGATTCCATCAGATCAGGCCTAATCTGAGTGGAATCACCTCAGACACAACACTCTTCTTTTTCACGTCCTGCGGTCAACCGTACAGCAATATCTGTGAGTATGTGGGCCAGCTATTTGAAGAATTTGGCATTGGAAGTAAAGTCACCTTCGGTACAATTCGACGAAGCATTGCTACATTGAACTTTAATCAAGGCTCGGTTAAAGACCGGGGGACTGTGGCTGACCATATGTGTCATTCTCTGGAAACCCAGGCACGGTACTACCGGTTCCATAATTTGCCTCGTAACGCCAGCCGAGCGCGGACACTAATTGAGGGACAAATCAACCCATGATTCACTGATAAATAAAGACTATTTATTTGAAACTCACCCATGTCTTTGTGTGTGTGTCATTTGGTCTTGGGCCCGTAGTAGGGTGCTGTCAGGGTGGGTATGGAGGTCCCTATACCCTTTAAAAGTATTTAAAACAGTTATAAAATTTCACCCCTGGTAACCCAAAATAAAACCAGGTGCCCGTTTGGACTTAGTGCAATTTCTGAGAAGAAAAACATAGAATATTTTCTGAAGATTTTTTAAAACTTCCATAAATCAGCCAGGCCGGCCCCCATTGACTTGGGCCCGTAGTAGGGTGCTGTCAGGGTGGGTATGGAGGTCCCTATACCCTTTAAAAGTATTTAAAACATTTCTAAAATTTCACCCCTGGTAACCCAAATGCTACGGACACGTCCCCACCAAAACATAGTGCAATTTCTGAAGATTTTTTAAAACTTCCATAAATCAGCCAGGCCGGCCCCCATTGACTTGGGCCCGTAGTAGGGTGCTGTCAGGGTGGGTATGGAGGTCCCTATACCCTTTAAAAGTATTTAAAACAGTTATAAAATTTCACCCCTGGTAACCCAAAATAAAACCAGGTGCCCGTTTGGACTTAGTGCAATTTCTGAGAAGAAAAACATAGAATATTTTCTGAAGATTTTTTAAAACTTCCATAAATCAGCCAGGCCGGCCCCCATTGACTTGGGCCCGTAGTAGGGTGCTGTCAGGGTGGGTATGGAGGTCCCTATACCCTTTAAAAGTATTTAAAACCGTTTTTAAAAAATGGTCCTGGTAACCCAAAATAAAACCAGGTGCCCGTTTGGACTTAGTCTCTGAAGCGAACTGAAAAGTTGGCACTTTGTAACTTTTTTGACCAAAATCTGAAATTTTCAAATAATGATTAAAAATACTTCCTGAGGGGCTAGAGTTCCCAAATTTTGGCTCATAACCTCTCTCGTGATGGGTAACAATTATCCCCTGTTTATAAAATGTCGCATCTATAGTAACTATTTTTTTCTGTTCCGGGAACTTTTTTTCGAAAACTTCAAACTCGATTTTCTATTATAAATTTTTATGGAAAAACGGTTTAAATTATATGGAAATGTTCGTTTATATGTGCCATTTCGTGCAAAAAAAACCCCCATCAGGATTGGAGTTGTACTTTTCGATTTATTCAAGTTTAAAGTGTTTTTTTTATGGTCCGGATTTTCATACGGGAGAACGGGGAAAAAAATATACTGTGTGAGTAACACAGTGAAGATCGGTAAATTCCGTATTCCCGTCTTTACACAGTCATGCCCGTGTGGGGCAGACAGGTACCGGCGCGAAATCAGAAACCTGGTTTTTGACAACACGACTTCCATGGCCTAGAAGCTCGGGGATAGTGGCAAACTACTAGTCCGATTAAATAAATGCGAAACGGACACTTCTGAGGGTTGCTTGTCCCTCGGAACCATGGTAGTTCGGTCCATATCCCTTCGGTGACCGATTGATGATTACTACTCATGCCGAATAGGGAGAGCTTTATGGACACTTTTGAGGGTTACAAGCCCCTCAGAACCGTGGGTACTTTGGACCATATCCCTCCGGCGCCCGATTGGTCCTAAGTATTGATCCGATTTTCCCAGCTTGGTGGTGGGAGGATATTGAGCTCTGTCTTGGACAGGTGCTCTATCCCAGCTATCACCTTGTGGGTTTGGGTCCTCCATGACCATGGTTCTTGTCCCATGAATGTGTCTGTCCCTAACTTCCAACATGTTGCGTATCCATGGTTGTCCTCTGTTGTCGAGCCTGTTTTACATCTTCTGACCGATTTGCAATCTATTTCCACCTGGGAGGGCCCCTGTCGGCCGGCCATTGGTCGGTGTTCAGACGGACGGTTCCTCCCGCCCCATGTGGAATTGCCTCTATCGGGGGAGCCCCTGTCGGAGACGGTTATCCCCGTCTTGATGACAAGCTTCAGCCGCGCTCCGTTCGTGCGAGATCTAGCCGACCCGTCTGTCTCAGTGGCCCTACATTGGTGTTCCGGTTCGGGGAGTGGAGTACCCAGGTAGCGATGCCTGAGGATGACGTTCACCCATGCCGTACCGACGCCAGAAACACATGTATTTCTCAAACCCTGTCTTTTAACAAAGTTGATGGCGTTCCGAAAAAAACCCTCCAGCTAAGACAAGATACCTGATTAAGCGGTGCCCCGGCACCTGTGGCTCCGGCCATGGGCAGTTCAGGGCCTCCCGCTGGGCGCACGGTGGATTGACCTAGGGCCTCCTCCCCTCACGGGATAGGAGTGGTCCCTGGCTGTTCTCTGCTTAGTGTGCTCGGGTACAACCTCTATGTTGTGAGTGGCTACCTGGTTGATCCTGCCAGTAGCATATGCTTGTCTCAAAGATTAAGCCATGCAAGTCTAAGTACACACGGCCGGTACAGTGAAACTGCGAATGGCTCATTAAATCAGTTATGGTTCCTTTGATCGCTCCAACGTTACTTGGATAACTGTGGCAATTCTAGAGCTAATACATGCAGACGAGCGCTGACCTCCGGGGATGCGTGCATTTATCAGACCCAAAACCCATGCGGGCCAATCTCGGTTGCCCCGGCCGCTTTGGTGACTCTAGATAACCTCGAGCCGATCGCGCGCCCTTTGTGGCGGTGACGTCTCATTCGAATGTCTGCCCTATCAACTTTCGATGGTACTTTCTGCGCCTACCATGGTGACCACGGGTAACGGGGAATCAGGGTTCGATTCCGGAGAGGGAGCCTGAGAAACGGCTACCACATCCAAGGAAGGCAGCAGGCGCGCAAATTACCCACTCCCGACTCGGGGAGGTAGTGACGAAAAATAACAATACAGGACTCTTTCGAGGCCCTGTAATTGGAATGAGTACACTTTAAATCCTTTAACAAGGATCCATTGGAGGGCAAGTCTGGTGCCAGCAGCCGCGGTAATTCCAGCTCCAATAGCGTATCTTAAAGTATGGAATAGAGAGAATAGCTTTTCACCTTGACAGGTGTTTCCTCCTTAGTAGGAGAGAGAGAGAATGGCTTACACACATTGACAAGTGTTTCCTCCTTAGTAGGAGAGAGAGAGAATGGCCTTTTCACCTTGACAGGTGGTCATCCTTAGTAGGAGATATAGAGAGTAGCTATTCACCTGACATATGATTCCTCCTTAGTAGGAGATAGAGAGAATGGCCTAGACACATTGACAAGGGTTTCTCCTTAGTAGGAGATATAGAGAAGCTATTCACCTGACACATGATTTCTCCTTAATAGGAGATAGAGAGGAGGGCCTTCTCACCTTGAGAGGTGTTTTCTCCTTAGTAGGAGATATAGCTATACAGTGGGCGTTTCCGGACACCGACAGGGCATACGATCAGGATCCTCCACAGCCCTGGTTCCGGGGGCCCGGGGAGGAAGCTACGGGAAGGAGATAAACCGGTGTGGCCAAGTAAGCGCCACAAGCGCAGGGCAGGCGAAGGGTAAGCGGGGAGGAAACCACCTGGGAGGGCCCCTGTCGGCCGGCCATTGGTCGGTGTTCAGACGGACGGTTCCTCCCGCCCCACGTGGATAGCCTCTATCGAGGGAGCCCCTGTCGGAGACGGCCCCGTCTTACTGACAAGCTTCAACCGCGCCCCGTACGAGCGAGATAAGGAGGGAGAGTGAGCGGACATTTTTCCCTCGAGAGGGACTCCGGATGGGAAAGAGAGAGAGAGAAGGGCCTTTCCACCTTGATAGGTGATTTCTCCTTAGTAGGAGATATACAGGATAGCTAGTCACCGTGATGTGACTGCTCCTCAGTAGGGTGGAAGAGTATGGCCTTTCACCTGACAGGTGGCTATCCTCAGAAGGATAGAGAGAGAATGGCCCTTTCACCCTGACAGGGGCTTTCTCCTTAGTAGGAGATAGAGAGAGCTGCCTGTCCACCTGACAGTGTCTTCCCCTTAGTAGGGGATAGAGAGAATGGCCTTCTCACATTAACAGTGAAGCTATATACATTTATATTTCTTCTACCGTTTAGTGTTATAGATGCACAGGAGATATACTCTACACACACAATCCCATACTTTGATAGCACTTTAAACAATAAGCGTCACCAGAACCAGGCCAGTTGGCACATACCTAGGGGGCTCCATATGGGGCTGAGCAGGGCCCGGAGGCATACCTCGGGCGGCCAAGGTAGGGAGACAAGGGCAAACCCAAAACCCCCGCTTGGCAATAACCAGGGAAGAAAGAGAGAGTAGGGAAAGTCTTGGGAGGACAGCACTGGGAGGTAAGGGAGGGGGCCTCTAGTAGGGCCCCTCCAGCCCCTACCAGTGTGATGCCAACTGAAAGGTATCGGATTGGTGGTTGCAGGTGAGTGCAAGGAGGTAAAGGGGGGATATCCAACAGGGCCCCCACAATAACTCCAGGCACGAAGCCTTGTGTGCGTGGTCCACGAACTCACCAACTGGGCGGCGTCAGGGGGGATGAGGAGGGGGCCTACATGTGGCCTCTTCGGACCCCCCTGGTTGTCGCCGGTAGGAGAGCGACCGGGCCGTCTCTGGCAGGCTAGTATGGGGAGGTAAGGGAGGGGTCCTCTAGCAGGGCCTCGCCAACCCCTCGCCGTAGGATGCCAGTCAGGAGCAGAGCAGTGGCTGAGCAGAGAGAAAGGCTAACTGATCAATGCGAAGCAGCCTCCGTCGGGTTAGTGGGAGGAGGTAAGGGGGGGGCCCTCTAGTAGGACCCCCCCAACCCCTACTCCCACGACACCGGGCGGAGGTACTGATCTAGCTCTGGCAGGAGGGCATAGGGAGGTAAGGGGGGAGCCCTCGAGTAGGGCTGCCCCAAACCCTCCCTTATGACGCCTGTCATGGCGCGGGACCAGCCGTAAAAAATGAATGTGGGCGGTGTGGGGACGCTCAAACCCTCCCTATACGCCGCCCATTAGGATTTGGTTCAAGTACACACGGTCTAAGATACAGAGGGAAAAGAGCCAGGACCACACATACCATATGGGAGCTAGAGGGGACTAGAGAGGATATTATTAATAGATACAGGATACAGGATTATTAATAGATATAGATACCTGCGGTGGGCGGTCCCGGACACCGTCAGGTCGTGCGATCAGGTCCTCCACAGGCCCATGCTCCGGGGGCCCTGGGAGAAGCTACGGGAAGGAGATACACCGGTGTGGCCAAGTAAACGCCACAAGCGCAGGGCAGGCGAAGGGTAAGCGGGGAGGAAACCACCTGGGAGGGCCCCTGTCGGCCGGCCATTGGTCGGTGTTCAGACGGACGGTTCCTCCCGCCCCACGTGGTTAGCCTCTATCGAGGGAGCCCCTGTCGGAGACGGCCTCCCGTCTTATTGACAAGCTTCAACCGCGCCCCGTTCGAGCGAAATAAAGAGGGAGAGGGAGTGGACAGTTTCTCCTTGAGAGGGGACTTCGGATGGGAAAGAGAGAGAGAGAAGGGCCTTTCCATTTTGATAGGAGATATAGAAAATAGCTATACAGTGGGCGCTTCCGGACACCGACAGGGCATACGATCAGTATCCTCCACAGCCCTGGTTCCGGGGGCCCGGAGAGGAAGCTACGGGAAGGAGATAAACCGGTGTGGCCAAGTAAGCGCCACAAGCGCAGGGCAGGCGAAGGGTAAGCGGGGAGGAAACCACCTGGGAGGGCCCCTGTCGGCCGGCCATTGGTCGGTGTTCAGACGGACGGTTCCTCCCGCCCCACGTGGATAGCCTCTATCGAGGGAGCCCCTGTCGAAGACGGCCTCCCGTCTTATTGACAAGCTTCAACCGCGCCCCGTTCGAGCGAGATAAAGAGGGAGAGGGAGTGGACATTTTCTCCTTGAGAGGGGACTCCGGATGGGAAAGAGAGAGAGAGAAGGGCCTTTCCATTTTGATAGGTGATTTCTCCTTAGTAGGAGATAGAGAGAATGGCCTCCCCACATCGAGAGGTGTTTTCTCCCTAGTAGGAGATATAGAGAATAGCTATTCACCTTACATATGATTTCCCCCGAGTAGGGGATAGAGAGAATGGCCTTTTCACCTTGACAGGTGTTTTCTCCTTAGTAGGAGACATAGAGAATAGCTATTCACCTGACTTATGAGGTATCCTAGTAGGGGATGGAGAGAATGGCCTACTCACATTGACAGGGCTTCTCCTTAGTAGGAGGCATAGAGGATAGCTATCCATCTGACTTATGAGGTATCCTAGTAGGGGATGGAGAGAATGGCCTACTCACATTGACGGTGTTTTCTCCCTAGTAGGAGACTTAGAGAATAGCTATCCACCTGACACATGATTTCTCCTTAGTAGGAGATAGAGAGGATGGCCTACACACATTGACAGGTGTTTTCTCCTTAGTAGGAGATATAGAGAACAGCTATTCACCTGACATATGAGCTCTTCCTAATAGGAGATAGAGAGGAGGGCCTTCTCACCTAGAGAGGTGTTTTCTCCTTGGTAGGAGGTATAGAGAATAGCTATCCACCCGACTTATGGGTATCCTAGCAGGGATGGAGAGATGGCCTACTCACATTGACAGGTATTTTCTCCTCAGTAGGAGATATAGAGAATAGCTATACAGTGGGCGTTTCCGGACACCGACAGGGCATACGATCAGGATCCTCCACAGCCCTGGCTCCGGGGGCCCGGGGAGGAAGCTACGGGAAGGAGATAAACCGGTGTGGCCAAGTAAGCGCCACAAGCGCAGGGCAGGCGAAGGGTAAGCGGGGAGGAAACCACCTGGGAGGGCCCCTGTCGGCCGGCCATTGGT
>NC_138313.1:24242500-24335000 GCF_965601325.2 Salmo salar
CCAAAATCACATAAAAACACTAATAAATCAGAAATGCTTTATCCCAGTGACATGGGGCTTCAGTATGTATCTCACATAGATAGATATGTTATGTGTGTACCATTTAAAAGTATTTAAAACCATTCTGAAGACTTTTGACCCCAAAATAACACAAGGCCCACAGTTGTGGCCAATGCCCAAAATCACATAAAAACACTCATAAATCACTAATGCTTTATCCCAGTGACATGGGGCTTCAGTATGTTGATGACATAGTAGGAAGAGATATGTGTATACCCTTTAAAATGATTTAAAACCGTTTTTTTTTTAAATGGTCCTGGTAACCCAAAAGTAAAACATTTTCACACCTGGTAACCCAAAAAAATAACCAGGTGCATATCTTACCGACACATCCTAAGGATTTGGGCAGCCAAAGGGCATTAGGGCCTATGGCTTTGGGCCGCCAATGGGCATTATGGCCTATGGCTTTGGGCCTCCAATGGGCATTATGGCCTTGGGCCTTTAGGTTCCCAGGCCCTGGGGGAAAAAGACCGGTGTGATCCCCAGCGTGGCTCGAACTCCGATCGTCCGATCATAAGCCACATCCGCAACCCCCATGGCCAACTGGGCTTGGACGAAGAAAGAGGCAACGAGGTGAGCTTTATGTTCAAATTTCCCTTCAGCCCAATCGGTCTGTTAATGACCCACACCTGGGGCTCATTACCTCCTGCTTAGGGTTAGGGTTAGGATTATGGTAAGAGTGAGGGTTAGGGTTAGGGTTAGGGTTAGGTTTAGGGTTAGGTTTAGGGTTAGGGTTAGGGTTAGGTTTAGGGTTAGGGTTAGGGTTAGGGAAGATAGGATTTTGAATGGAAATACATTTTAGGTCCCCATGAGGATTAAAAAAACATAACATGTGTGAGTGTGTGTATGTGCGTGCATGACTATAGTTGCATCCACAAGCATCTGTGTGTGTGTGTGTTCTAGGTTAAAGACAAATGCCTGCCTCACATTAGACTTTAGATGTCAGCTAGAAGCCAATAAATATTAGAAAAGCACACTGAGGTTGTAGTTTGAAACAGGCGTTTGAAGGCCTTGTAAGGGCTGTAGGGTCTGTCCGCTATGGGAACTGCCGACCAAATATCCTCTCTGCTTATTTAACTCACATATTTATGGGCTGTTAACAGAGCATCAAACTGAACTAATAAATAGATTGTGTAAAAACGATGATAAATACCTGATCATATAAACAGAGGTAGTGAAAACTCTTGAGACTGGCTTTGAAGTATTCTACTCTATGTATTTAAATAGCAGAGTGACATAACAATTTCATAAAACACACAGACAATGTTATAATACACTCATTACATAAACACTAACATGTTACTCACTCTATACTCTCCCAGGCCCCAAATGACTCCCTGCTATAAGTGGGATAACACGTTTCCTTGATATGCAACAATACTGGAATAACAGGGACAATACTAGCCAACTGCAGAACATGGTTAGGAGATGTTTTTATGCATTGCTACTGCTGCTTTTGGCAAAGTCCCATCGTTTCTCTGCTCTCGCCTTGGCCTCACACACACAGTGAATGATTAACGATTGTGTTAAGTCTGTCTGTCTGTCTGTCTGTCTGTCTGTCTGTCTGTGTGTGTGTGTGTGTGTGTGTGTGTGTGTGTGTGTGTGTGTGTGTGTGTGTGTGTGTGTGTGTGTGTGTGTGTGTGTGTGTGTGTGTGTGTGTGTGTGTGTGTGTGTGTGTGTGTGTGTGTGTGTGTGTGTGTGTGTGTGTAGTCAACCCAGAGAAGCGCTCTGAAACCTGGAAAAGATAAACAGCAACATCAGTCATGAGGGAGAGAAAGTGATGTCATTAACAACTTATTATTGTTGTTATTCAACAAACCACCTGTAGCCTTGGTGAAGTACAGAAAGCAAATGTCCAGGGAACCCTGCAGAGAGTGGGAACCCTGGGGGAGGAGAGAAAGAAAGCGAATGTCCATTGAACCGTGCACAGAGAGAGAAACTGTGGTTTTGCAATTCACGGCGATAGGCAGATGCATAAATAATGAAGGGAAGAGAAGAGGAGGGGATTCTTCATGTGGCTAATGGAAGTTTCTGTCCAATGCAGATTAGCAGACAAGTCTTCACTGTTATGTATATCACTAAGGGGCAGAAATAGGTCTCTGGATTTCAATGGCAGTAAAGATTTCAATGGGGCTTTCCTCCTTACCGTTCATCGGAACCACAAGTGTAAAGACAATTGTGTTATTGTAAAAATGTAATAGGGTACGGGAACTAAGAAGAGACCCACACTTCACATAAACAAATAGCTCAGGCTTTCTCTCCCAGTTTGATTTGGAATATCACAAAAATTATTTTAACTGTGTGTGAAGCTTGTCCAACACTCTGAAAATACCTCACAGAAGAGTCAAAACTTATGCAAAAAAAGCACAACACTGAAAGTATATCCCAAAAGCTTAACGATTAGCTGTTAGCACTTAGCTTTCCCTCCTGAATAGTAAACAAACAAGTGGAGAATCCTCTCCACAATGAAGTGCGTCACAGAATTATAGGCTTATGTAGTTATAGAGGTCATTGTCAGTTAAACTATAATGCTTATTCCCCTGGCTAGGATTTTTGTTGTGCCTATTGTGTACAGTCACTAGAGTGACGTATATGGTCCTATTTCTTGTCATATTTTCAAACGCTTTCATTTTTTGCTCTAGCTAAGATATAGCAGCCTTGAGTAAGAACTCAACTACCAGAGCATTATTCCGGTGACAGTACAGTACAGTATCATCACAAACCATGCTGTCTCTGGTCGGCTCCATATCATGCAGGTATAGGCTACCTGTGTATACACATACAGTCCTGCATCATATAGTAGGCCTACAGCTCAGCCAGACTCAAACACTTCCAGGAAGAGGTCCATGTGTAGATTACTTACAGTATTCTGTACTCTGAATATTAGCCAGCTAGACTGAATTCCGCACACCATGCAGGACCAGCACTTAGTAGTACTGTGAGTAATGATACAGAGGGCAGCTCTAAAGCGGATTACCATTATTATTATACTCTGATAAGCCAGACACACACATCCATCTATGTCAGCCTGAGCCATTCATTCCAAACCAAAATACCCGTGAATAGAGTCAATAAATCAAAATAGCGTATGAGAGTTTTGGTAAATCACTACCATACATTACGATTAGGATCACATTCTGTTGTGCTCTGTTATGCTTCCAAAACCTATTTTTGTTTAAAATAATCGTACCATGTGATACATTGGGGTTACTAAACCATTGGGCTGTTTTCTTCCACCTTTTCCCTCTAAATGGGGTCATTTGTTATGTTTTAATAAAGCCGCTGTTTGTCTTGGGTCAGAGCCGTCACACAGCTAATTGCTTTCTAATCACATCATATGGAAACTCCAGCCGACTCCAGCAAGGGCAGAACTCTGCATTACACCGGTGGAGCTCGGACATTTTGACACCAGGCTAGTGTGTGTGTGTGTGTGTGTGTGTGTGTGTGTTATTTTTCAGTGTGTGTGTGTGTGTGTGTGTGTGTGTGTGTGTGTGTGTGTGTGTGTGTGTGTGTGTGTGTGTGTAGGTATTTTGACATGGGGTGTAGCAATGTTAGTATTAACACAGCTCTGCTTTCATTACAAAAAAAACATGTTGCTTGATTTTCCCTCGTTAGCCTCTGATCAGAGTGAAAGGTGCAAAGTGGGTGCAAAGTGTAGGATGCAGAGGGAAGGGTGTACAGTGCAAAGTGTAGGATGCAGAGGGAAGGGTGTACAGTGCAAAGTGTAGGATGCAGAGGGAAGGGTGTACAGTGCAAAGTGTAGGAAGCAGAGGGAAGGGTGTACAGTGCAAAGTGTAGGATGCAGAGGGAAGGGTGTACAGTGCAAAGTGTAGGATGCAGAGGGAAGGGTGTACAGTGCAAAGTGTAGGATGCAGAGGGAAGGGTGTACAGTGCAAAGTGTAGGATGCAGAGGGAAGGGTGTACAGTGCAAAGTGTAGGATGCAGAGGGAAGGGTGTACAGTGCAAAGTGTAGGATGCAGAGGGAAGGGTGTACAGTGCAAAGTGTAGGATGCAGAGGGAAGGGTGTACAGTGCAAAGTGTAGGATGCAGAGGGAAGGGTGTACAGTGCAAAGTGTAGGGGCAGAGGGAAGGGTGTACAGTGCAAAGTGTAGGATGCAGAGGGAAGGGTGTACAGTGCAAAGTGTAGGATGCAGAGGGAAGGGTGTACAGTGCAAAGTGTAGGATGCAGAGGGAAGGGTGTACAGTGCAAAGTGTAGGATGCAGAGGGAAGGGTGTACAGTGCAAAGTGTAGGATGCAGAGGGAAGGGTGTACAGTGCAAAGTGTAGGATGCAGAGGGAAGGGTGTACAGTGCAAAGTGTAGGATGCAGAGGGAAGGGTGTACAGTGCAAATAGTAGGATGCAGAGGGAAGGGTGTACAGTGCAAAGTGTAGGATGCAGAGGGAAGGGTGTACAGTGCAAAGTGTAGGATGCAGAGGGAAGGGTGTACAGTGCAAAGTGTAGGATGCAGAGGGAAGGGTGTACAGTGCAAAGTGTAGGATGCAGAGGGAAGGGTGTACACTGCAAAGTGTAGGATGCAGAGGGAAGGGTGTACAGTGCAAAGTGTAGGATGCAGAGGGAAGGGTGTACAGTGCAAAGTGTAGGATGCAGAGGGAAGGGTGTACAGTGCAAAGTGTAGGATGCAGAGGGAAGGGTGTACAGTGCAAAGTGTAGGATGCAGAGGGAAGGTTGTACAGTGTAAAGTGTAGGATGCAGAGGGAAGGGTGTACACTGCAAAGTGTAGGGGGCAGGGGTTCGGGTGTATGTGAGAGTTCCTTATTAATAGAGTTGAACAACTCACAGGGCTCAACTGAAACAGGACACAAAGCTTTTCGGTTGGCTGTGTCAAAATGTAAAAAAGGGAGCGGATCTTGATGAATGAAAAGAACATGATGTTCTGAACACGCGCACACACACACACACACACACACACACACACACACACACACACACACACACACACACACACACACACACAGACACACACACACACACACTTCACACACACATTTCACACACACACACACACACACACACACACACACACACACACACACACACACACACAGACACACACACACACACACACACACACACACACACACACACACACATTTCACACACACATTTCACACACACATACCACAATAAAATGTTATAACCACCACACATGCTTACCCATGAGGAAAGTGGCCTTTCACTTTCTGCTGGACTGTCTAAAATAAGACCATGATCAGGCAGTATTTTCCTAACTTCCCCCTCCCTAGGACAGAAGACAGGACTAGGAAATATGACTCACTAGCATGTGCGTAAAATAATAGCCTTTTTCATTGTGGTTTAATTTAGTTCTGTGGTGAGATCTTGGGCAGAGGGTGTGTGTGTGTAAAACTCTGTTTGGCAGAGCTGTATTTTAATATTGGGATTGTAGTGTGATATCTATGCTGGCGTAGGCAGTCTTTTCTCTCTGTGGCATTGTGGGGAGCAGCTTGGCTGCTATGGAGGAAAACCTGTTTTTTGTATGGGCTGCGTTTCAATCCCAGCCAGGTCACCCGTGATACAAGTCAGTATTCGACGTCCATCCATATCTGAGGATGTTGGGAGATGCCATGGAAACCGGACACTAGGGGCAACAGTTACCTTCAAGTAGGTTTCAGTTTTTCTAGGGCATTGTGGACAGGGAAGGCAGAAGGTCAAAAATCTAATCAAATCAAACTTTATTTGCTACATGTGCCGAATACAACAAGTGTAGACTTTACAGTGAAATGCTTACTTACAAGCCCTTAACCAACAGTGCAGTTCAAGAAGAAGAAAATATTTACCAAGTAGACTAAAATAAAAAGTTATAATAAAAAGTAACACTAAGAATAACAATAACAAGGCTATATACAGTGGGCACCAGTAATGAGTCAGGGTACTGGGGTACAAGCTAGTTGAGGTAATCTGTACATGTAGGTGGAGGCGAAGTGACTATGCATAGGTAACAAACAAACAGCAAGTAGCAGCAGTGTACAAAAGGGAGGGGCGGGGGTGTCAATGTAAATTGTCCGGTGGCAATTTTTATGAATTGTTCAGCAGTCTAATGGCTTGGGGGTAGAAGCTGTTGAGGAGCCTTTTGGTCCTAGACTTGGTGCTCTGGTACCACTTGCCGTGCGGTAGCAGAGAAAACAGTCTATAACTTGGGTGACTGGAGTCTTTGACAATTTTATGGGCTTACCTCTGATACCGCCTGTTATATAGGTCCAGGATGGCAGGAAGCTTGGCCCCAGTGATGTACTGGCGGTTCGCACTACCCTCTGTAACGCCTTACAGTCAGATGCCGAGCAGTTGCCATACCAGTCGGTGATGCAACCGGTCAGGATGCTCTCGATGGTGCAGCTGTAGAACCTTTTGAGTATCTGGGGGCCCATGCCAAATCTTTTCAGTCTCCTGAGGGGGAAAAGGTTTTGTTGTGCCCTCTTTACGACTGTCTTGGTATGTTTGGACCATGATAGTTCGTTGGTGATGTGGACTCCAAGGAACTTGAACTCTCGACCCGCTCCACGACAACCCCCTTGATGTTAATGAGGGACTGTTCGGCCCCCCTTTTCCTGTAGTCCACGATCAGCTCCTTTGTCTTGCTCACATTGAGGGAGAGGTTGTTGTCCTGGCACCACACTGCCAGTTCTCTGACCTCCTCCCTATAGGCCTCTCACTGTTGTGTTGTCAGCAAACTTAATGATGGTGTTGGAGTTGTGTTTGGCCATGCAGTCGTGGGTGAACAGGGAATACAGGAGGGGACTAAGTACACACCCTTGAGGGGCCCCAGTGTTAAGGATCAGCGTGGCAGATGTATTGTTGCCTACTCTTACCACCTGGGGGGTGGCCCGTCAGGAAGTCAAGGATCCAGTTTCAGAGGGAGGTGTTTAGTCCCAGTGATGAGTCCTTAGCCTAGTGATGAGCTTTGTGGGCACTATGAAAAAAGGCATTTACAGTGAGGGAAAAAAGTATTTGATCCCCTGCTGATTTTGTACGTTTGCCCACTGATAAAGAAAGGATCAGTCTATAATTTTAATGGTAGGTTTATTTGAACAGTAAGAGACAGAATAACAACAAAAAATTCCAGAAAAACGCATGTCAAAAATGTTATAAATTGATTTTCATTTTAATGAGGGAAATAAGTATTTGACCCCCTCTCAATCAGAAAGATTTCTGGCTCCCAGGTGTCTTTTATACAGGTAACGAGCTGAGATTAGGAGCACACTCTTAAAGGGAGTGCTCCTAATCTCAGCTTGTTACCTGTATAAAAGACACCTGTCCACAGAAGCAATAAATCAATCAGATTCCAAACTCTCCACAATGGCCAAGACCAAAGAGCGCTCCAAGGATGTCAGGGACACGATTGTAGACCTACACAAGGCTGGAATGGGCTACAAGACCATCGCCAAGCAGATTGGTGAGAAGGTGACAACAGTTGGTGCGATTATTCGCAAATGGAAGAAACACAAAAGAACTGTCAATCTCCCTCGGCCTGGGGCTCCATGCAAGATCTCACCTCGTGGAGTTGCAATGATCATGAGAACGGTGAGGAATCAGCCCAGAACTACACGGGAGGATCTTGTCAATGATCTCAAGGCAGCTGGGACCATAGTCACCAAGAAAACAATTGGTAACACACCACGCCATGAAGGACTGAAATCCTGCAGTGCCTGCAAGGTCCCCTGCTCAAGAAAGCACATATATATGCCCGTCTGAAGTTTGCCAATGAACATCTGAATGATTCAGAGGACAACTGGGTGAAAGTGTTGTGGTCAGATGAGACCAAAATGGAGCTCTTTGGCATCAACTCAACGTGTTTGGAGGAGGAGGAATGCTGCCTATGACCCCAAGAACACCATCCCCACCGTCAAACATGGAGGTGGAAACATTATGCTTTGGGGGTGTTTTTCTGCTAAGGGGACAGGACAACTTCACCGCATCAAAGGGACGATGGACGGGGCCATGTACCGTCAAATCTTGGGTGAGAACCTCCTTCCCTCAGCCAGGGCATTGAAAATGGGTCGTGGATGGGTATTCCAGCATGACAATGACCCAAAATACACGGCCAAGGCAACAAAGGAGTGGCTCAAGAAGAAGCACATTAAGGTCCTGGAGTGGCCTAGCCAGTCACCAGACCTTAATCCCATAGAAAATCTGTGGAGGGAGCTGAAGGTTCGAGTTGCCAAATGTCAGCCTCGAAACCTTAATGACTTGGAGAAGATCTGCAAAGAGGAGTGGGACAAATCCCTCCTGAGATATGTGCAAACCTGGTGGCCAACTACAAGAAACGTCTGACCTCTGTGATTGCCAACAAGGGTTTTGCCACCAAGTACTAAGTCATGTTTTGCAGAGGGGTCAAATACTTATTTCCCTCATTAAAATGCAAATCAATTTATAACATTTTGACATGCGTTTTTCTTGATTTTTTTGTTGTTATTCTGTTTCTCACTTTTCAAATAAACCTACCATTAAAATTATAGACTGATCATTTCTTTGTCAGTGGGCAAACGTACAAAATCAGCAGGGGATCAAAAACTTTTTTCCCTCACTGTAACTCGTCTGGTATGTTCGCGTCACTAGGCAGCTCGCGTCTGGTTTTTCCTTTGTAGTTCGTAATAGTTTTCAAGCCCTGCCACATCCGACGAGCATCAGAGCCGGTGTAGTAGGACTCAATCTTAATCCTGTATTTACGCTTTGCTTGTTTGATGGTTCGTCTACGGGCATAGCGGGATTTCTTATTAGCGTCTGGATTAGTCTCCCGCTACCTGAAAGCGGCAGCTCTGGACTTTAGCTCGATGCGGATGTTGCCTGTAATCCATGGCTTCTGGTTGGGATATCAAACTTATTCCAGAGGCCAACTGAAAACAACGCCGGCGAAGGAGAGGTTTTCGAGGCGGTCTTCTGGTCCGACTCAGGAAGCGTGCACAACACCCACCGCTCCCGAGTATTTTACTCACTAATGTCCATTCTCTGGATAATAAAATTGATGAGCTCAAGGCCAGAGTTTCTTTTCACAGGGACACCAGGGATTGTAACATACTCCGCTTCACGGAAACATGGCTCTCTCTCTCGAGATATACTGTTTGACTCTGTAAAGCCTGTTGGGTTCTAAGTACATTGCGCCACCAGGAACAAACATCTCTCCCAGAAGCAGAAGAGTGGAGGTATATGTTTTATGATTAATGACTTATGGTGGAACTGTGGTAACATACAGGAACACAAGTCCTTCTGTTCACCCGACCTAGAATATCTCACAATTAAATGCTGACCGTACTATCTCCCAAGATAATTTTTGTCAAAAACAGCCACAGCGGTCTATACGAGACGTATGTGGCAGGGTCTACAGACAATCACATATTATAAAAGCAAAATCAGCCAAGGTGCGGACACCGACGTCTTGCTTCCTGACAGGCTGAACACATTCTTTGCTCACTTTGAGGATAATACAGTGCCACCGACGCAGACCACTACCAAGGACTGTGGGCTCTCCTTCTCCGTAGCCGACGTAAGACATTAAAGCGTGTTAACCCTCGCAAGGCTGCCAGCCCAGATGGTATCCCTAGCCGCGTCCTCAGAGCATGTGCAGACCAGCTGGCTGGTGTGTTCACAGATATATTCAATCTCTCCCTATCCCAGTCTGTTGTCTCCACATGCTTCAAGATGGCCACCGTTGTCCCTGTACCTAAAAAAATCTAAGGAAATTGAACTAAATGACTATCGTCCAGTAGCACTCCTCTCTGTCATCATGAAGTGCTTTGAAAGACTAGTCAAGGATCATATCACCTCCACCTTACCTGCCACCCTAGACCCTCTTCAATTTGCTTACCGCTCCAATAAATCTACAAACGATGCAATTGCCACCAAGCTGCACACTGCCCTGTCCCATATGGACAAGAGACATACCTATGTAAGAATACTGTTCATTGACTATAGCTCAGCATTCAACACCACAGTACCCTCCAAGCTCATCATCAAGCTCGAGGCCCTGGGTCTGAACCCCGCCCTGTGCAACTGGGTCCTGGACTTCCTGATGGGTTGCCCCCAAGTGGTGAAGGTAGGAAACAACACCTCTTCGCTGGTCCTAAACACAGAGGCTCCACAAGGGTACATGCTCAGCCCCCTCCTGTACTCCCTGTTTACCTCATGACTGCATGGCCAAGCACACCTCCGACTCAATCATCAAGTATTAAGACTACACAACAGCAGTAGGCTTGATTACCAACAACGATGAGACAGCCTACAGGGAGGAGGTGAGGGTTCTGGGAGTGTGGAACCAGTAAAATAACCTCTCACTCAACGTCAACAAAACTAAGGAGATGATCGTGGACTTAAGGAAACAGCAGAGGGAGCACCCCCCTATCTACATCAATGGGACTGCAGTGGAGAAGGTGGAAAGCTTCAAAGTTCCTTGGTGTACACATCACTGACAAACTGAAAAGGTCCACCCACACAGACAATGTGGTGAAGAAGGCGCATCAACGCCTTTTCAACCTCAGGAGGCTGAAGAAATTTGGCTTAACACCTAAAATCCTCACAAACTTTTACAGATGAACAATTGAGAGCATCCCGTCGGGCTGCATCTTCCTCTGTCCAGTGTCTGTGTTCTTTTGCCCATCTTAATCTTTTATTTTTATTGGCCAGTCTGAGATATGGCTTTTTCTTTACAACTCTGCCTAGAAGGCCAGCATCCCGGAGTCGCCTCTTCACTGTTGAGACTGGTGTTTAGCGGGTACTATTTAATAAAGCTGCCAGTTGAAGACTTGTGAGGTGTCTGTTTCTCAAACTAAGAAGTTGCTTTTCTTTCAAAAACAAGGACATTTCTAAGTGAAACCAAAATTTGAACAGTAGTGTATATGTATAATTATTCTTAATCCATTCCTTACTTAGATTTACGTGTATTTTGGGTATATGCTGTGAAACTGTTAGATTTCACTTGTTAGATATAGATATTACTGCACTGTCGGAGCTAGAAGCACAAGCATTTCGCTACACCCGCAATAACATCTGCTAAACACGTGTATGTGACCAATAAAATTTGATTTGATTTGACTTCGATAGCCATGAAGTGTTTTGAAAGGCTGGTAATGGCTTACATCAACACCATCATGCCGGAAACCCTAGAACCACTCCAATTCACATACCGCCGCAACAGATCCACAGAGGATGCAATCTCAATCACACTCCACTTTCCCATCTGGAATGCTATTCATTGACTACAGCTCAGCGTTCAACACCATAGTGCCCACAAAGCTCATCACTAAGCTAAGGACCCTGGGACTGAACACCTCCCTCTGCTTAGTCCCCACCTGTACTCCCTGTTCACCCACGACTGCATGGCCAAGCACGACTCCAACACCATAATTAAGTTTGCTGACGACCCAACAGTGATAGGCCTGATCACCGACAACGATGAGACAGGGAGGAGGTCAGAGACCTGGCAGTGTGGTGCCAGGACAACAACCTCTCCCTCAATGTGAGCAAGGCAAAGGAGCTGATCGTGGACTATAGGAAAAGGAGGACCGAAAAGGCCCTCATTAACATCAATGGTGCTGGAGTGGAGTGGGTAGAGAGTTTTAAGTTCATTGGTGTCCACATCTCCAACGAACTATCATGGTCCAAACATACCAAGACAGTTGTGAAGAGGGCACGACAACACCTTTCCCCCTCAGGAGACTGAAAAGATTTGGCATGGGTCCCCAGATCCTCAAAAAATTCTACAGCTGCACCATCGAGATTATCCTGACCGGTTGCATCAACGCCTGGTATGGCAGCTGCTCGGTATCTGACCGTAAGGCGCTACAGAGGGTACTGCGTACGGCCCAGTACATCACTGGGGCCAAGCTTCCTGACATCCAGGACCTATATACTAGGCGCTATCAGAGGAAGGCCCCAAAAAATTGTCAAAGACTCCAGTCACCCAAGTCATAGACTGTTCTCTATGCTACCACATGGCAAGCGGACCAAAAGGCTCCTTAACAACTTCTACCCCCAAGCCATAAGACTGCTGAACAATTAATCAAATGGCCACCTGGACTATTTACATTGACCCCTCCCCCCTTTTTTAAACTGCTGCAAATCGCTGTTTATTATCTATGCATAGTCACTTTACAAATTACCTCGACTAACCTGTACCCCCACACATTGACTCGGTACCGGTAGCCACAGTATATAGCCTCGTTATTGTTATGTAAATATCTTGTGTTACTTTTTGTTTTTATTTTATTTCTTTACTTTATTTTTTTTAGTAAATATTTTCTTAACTTTCTTTCTTGAACTGCATTGTTGGTTAAGGGCTTGTAAGTAAGCATTTCAAGGTCAGGTCTGTTCTAGAAGGCACATGTGACAAATAAAATTAGATTTTATCTCAAGGATGATCAATGGAAACGGGATGGATTTCAAGTCTCATAGCAAAGGGTCTGAATACTTATGTAAATAAGGTATTTCTGGTTTTTATTTTTAATACATTTGCAAAAATGTCTAATAACCTGTTTTCGCATTATGGGGTATTGTGTGTAGATTGATGAGGATTTAAAAAAAATGTCATCCATTCTAGAATAACGCTGTAACGTAACAAAAGCAGGAAAAGGTCAAGGGGTCAGAATATGGAAGTACTTTAGTGCCCCAAAAAAGGGGTTAAATATGTGTAAAAAACTTTATAAAAAGAATTTCCTGACCTTTCTTATATCTCTCAAAACATACTTCATTTTGATTTATTTTTTGACTATCTGTTTTGCAATGTATGAATATATTATTCAATGCGTTTCTGTGGTCTAATAGCAGTAATTCAGTAATTCCATATAGCTTAGTAGTACAACACCCCAACCCCCGACCCCGGCTTAGACAGGGCTTAGACTCTCATGTTAAGGGAGGCCTGCGTCACTGAGGGTAATCTCTGAGCCTCTCTGAGCCCTTCATGGGCCACACAATGCCCAATCACAGGCAGGAGGAGAGATAGTCACCAGATGACCATACACTGAAATGGAGAAGCTAAAGGGAACAGGGAACTCTGGGAAGGTGGAGGACTAAACCTTCAGAGCCTCTGGAGCCCTAACACTGACATGGAAATGTACTGGTGGGTGCGTGTGTGTGTGTTATTTTGGTTTTACTATCCTTGTGGGGACCATAAGTCCTCATAAGGATAGTGATACAAGAAAAAATTCCATCGGTAAGTGGGGACATTTCACGGGTCCCCACAAGGAAAAATACTATTTTAAAGCTTAGGGGTTACGGTTACAATTAGGGTCAGGGTTAGAATTAAGGTTAGATTGAGGATTAGGAGTTAGGGTTAAGAGTTAGGAAAAATTGGATTTTGATTGTTAATTGTTTGGTCCCCACAAGGATAGTAAAACAAATGTGTGTGTGTGTGCGTGCGTGCGTGCGTGTGTGTATGTGTTTAGTGGGGCTTGGCAGCTAGCTTCTTACAGCATTTGAGGTTCTGTTCCATAACCAAAAAAAAACAATGCAGGAAGTTAAAACTGCTTCTGGGGCCTCTAGAGTCATATAGCTTGCGTGTTCATACACACACACGCACACACACACACACACACACACACACACACACACACACACACACACACACACACACACACACACAGACACACACACACTCTCACACTCACTCTCTCATTCACTCTCTCACACACACACGCCCCCACAGTCCTCAACTGCTCCCACAGCCCTCAACACCTGCAGTATACAAAAGTCCCCTCTGTGTTCCACTTTCGAACATTAACACACAGTGCATTCGGAAAGTATTCAGACCCCTTGACTCTTTCCAAATTTTGTTACGTTACAGCCTTATTCTAAAATTAATTAAATAGTTGTTTTCCCCCTCAGCAGTCTACACACAATAACCCATAATGACAAAGCAAAACCAGGTTTTTAGACATTTTTGCAAATGTATTAAGAATAAAAAATGAAATGTCACATTTACATAAGTATTCAGACCCTTTACTCAGTACTTTGTTGAAGCACCATTGGCAGTGATTACAGCCTCGAGTCTTCTTGGGTATGACGCTACAAGCTTGGCACACCTGTATTTGGGGAGTTTCTCCCGTTCTTCTCTGCAGATCCTCTCAAGCTCTGTCAGGTTGGATGGGAAGCGTCGCTGTACAGCTACTTTGAGGTCTCTCCAGAGATGTTTAATCGGGTTCAAATCCGTGCTCTGGCTGGGCCACTCAAGGACATTCAGAGACTTGTCCCGAAGCCACTCCTACATTGTCTTGGCTGTGTGCTTAGGGACGTTGTCCTGTTGGAAGGTGAACCTTTGCCCCAGTCTGAGATCTGGAGCAGGTTTTCATCAAGGATCTCTCTGTACTTTGCTCCATTCATTTTGCCCTCGATCTTGACTAGTCGCCTAGTCCCTGCCGCTGAAAAATATCTCCACAGGATGATGCTGCCACCACCATGCTTTACTTTAGGGATGGTGCCAGGTTTCCTCCAGACGTGACGCTTGGCATTCAGACCAGATAATCTTGTTTCTCATTGTCTGAGAGTTCTTTAGGTGCCTTTTGGAAAACTCCAATCGAGCTGTCATGTGCCTTTCACTGAGGAGTGGCTTCCGTTTGGCCACTCTAACATAAAGGCCTGATTGGTGGAGTGCTGCAGAGATGGTTGTCCTACAGGAAGGTTCTCCCATCTCCACAGAGGAACTCTGGAGCTCAGTCAGAGTGACCATTGGGTTCTTGGTCACCTCCCCTTCTCCCCCATTTGCTCAGTTTGGCCGCGCAGCCAGCTCTTGGAAGAGTCTGGGTGGTTCCAAACTTCTTCCATCTAAGAATGATGGAACCCACTGTGTTCTTGGGGACTTTCAATGCTGCAGACAGTCTCATAGCAAAGGTACTGAATACTTACATAAATAAGGAATTTCTTAAAACCTGTTTTCACTTGGTCATTATGGGATATTGTGTGTAGATTGATGAGGAAAATGTTTTATTTAATCAATTTTAGAATAAGGCTGTAACGTAACAAAATGTGGAAAAGGTCAAGGGGTGTGAATACTTTCCGAATGCACAGTATACAGTGCCTTGCAAAAGTATTTAGACCCCTTGGATTTCTTCACATTTTATTGCGTTACAAAAAGGGATTCAAATGGATTTCATTGTAATTTTTAGGTCAACAATCTACACAAAATACTCTGCAGTGTCGAAGTAAGATTAATCAAAACGTAATTACTAAAATAAAGTTGTTGCATAAGTATTCCTCTGTCCCCCTTACATACAACATCTTTATGGTCTCTCAGTCAAGTATTGAATTTTAGGAAACAGATTCAACAACAAAGACCAGGGAGCTTTTCGAAAGCCTCATAAAGAAGGGGAGTGATTGGTAGATGGATAACAATAACAAATTAGACATTGAATATCTCTTTAAGCATGGTCAAGTAAATAATTATGCTGTGGATTATGTATTAAACCACCCAGACACATCAAAGATTCAGTCATCTTTCTGAACTGAGCTGCAGGACAGGAATGAAACTGCTCAGGGATGTTTCCATGAGTCCATGGGTGATTTAAAAAATATTACAGCTGTGAAGGGAGAAAACTAAGGATGGATCAACAACATTGTAGTGACTCCACAATAATGACCCAAATGACAGCGTGAAAAGAAGAATACAAATATACTGTGCACAATACAAATATTCAAAAAACATGCACTAAAGTAATACTGATGGGTCATGCTATTTTCTATTTCTATTTTATCCAGGAATAGTTTCATTGAAATAAAATACATTTTGCAGGAGAGATCCTTACAGAAATATGGGTTCTCTGCCAGGCTTGAGAAAAGTAATGTTGGTGCACACAGTATTACTGCTCCCAGACATACTGTTATTACTCCATTTTGTTGATGTATACGCTGATTCGGTGGGAGTTTTTTAGCAAGGGCATCGGTGATGTTGTACCCACGGTGACTATTAAAATCTTCCCCAACCAGAAACCGTGGATTGATGGCAGCATTCGCACACAACCGAAAGCGGGAATAACTGCTTTTAATCATCGCAAGGCGACCGGAAACATGACCGAATACAAACAGTGTCGCAATTCAACGGATCAGACACGAGACGAAAACCAGCCCCGTCGCGGACACCAACGTCTTGCTCCCAGACAAACTAAACAATTTCTTTGCTCGCTTTGAGGACAATACAATGCCACTGACACGGCCCGCTACCAAAACCTGCGGGCTCTCCTTCACCGCGGCCAACGTGAGTAAACATTTAAACGTGTTAACCCTCGCAAGGCTGCCGGCCCAGACGGCATCCCTAGCCGTGTCCTCAGAGCATGCGCAGACCAGCTGGCTGGTGTGTTTACGGACATATTCAATCAATCCCTATCCCAGTCTGCTGTTCCCACATGCTTCAAGAGGGCCATCATTGTTCCTGTACCCAAGAAAGCTAAGGTAACTGAGCTCAACAACTATCGCCCTGTAACACTCACTTCCGTCATCATAAAATGATTTGAGAGACTAGTCAAGGATCATATCACCTCCACCCTACCTGACACCCCAGACCCACTCCAATTTGCTTACCGCCCCAATAGGTCCACAGACGACGCAATCACACTGCACACTGCCCTAACCCATCTGGACAAGAGGAATACCTATGTAAGAATGCTGTTCATCGATTACAGCTCACCATTTAACACCATAGTACCCTCCAAACTCGTCAATAAGCTCGCGACCCTGGGTCTCGACCCCGCCCTGTGCAACTGGGTCCTGGACTTTCTGACGGGCCGCCCCCAGGTGGTGAGGGTAGGAAACAACATCTCCACCCCGCTGATCCTCAACACTGGGGCCCCACAAGGGTGCGTTCTCAGCCCTCTCCTATTCTCCCTGTTCTCCTATGACTTCGTGGCCATGCACGCCTCCAACTCAATCATCAAGTTTGCAGATGACTCTACACCACTATTGATTACCAACAACGACGACACGGCCTACAGGGAGGAGGTGAGGGCCCTCGGAGTGTGGTGTCAGGAAAATAACCTCACACTCAACGTCAACAAAACAAAGGAGATGATCGTGGACTTCAGGAAACAGCAGAGGGAGCACCCCCCCTATCCACATCGACAGGACAGTAGTGGAGAAGGTGGAAAGTTTTAAGTTCCTCGGCGTACACATCACGGACAAACTGAAATGGTCCACCCACACAGACAGCATGGTGAAGAAGGCGCAACAGCCCAACAGGATGCATCACCGCCTGGTATGGCAACTGCACCGCCCACAACCGCAGGGCTCTCCAGAGGGTGGTGCGGTCTGCCAAACACATCACCGGGGGCGCACTGCCTGCCCTCCAGGACAGCTACAGCAACCGATGTCACAGGAAAGCCAAGAAGATCATCAAGAACATCAACCACCCGAGCCACGGCCTGTTCACACCGCTATAATCCAGGAGGCGAGATCAGTACAGCTGCATCAAAGCTGGGACCGAGAGACTGAAAAACAGCTTCTATGTTAAGGCCATCAGACTGTTAAATAGCATTTGTTTAAGCTGTTTTCGAGTGACACTTATTTGGATACATCCATAACAATAAGCTTATGAGGCGCGATTTCACCTGGCATAGAAAATGTGTTCACTCGTCAGGACACTGTTGTTCAGAGGAGCTAGCAAACAACACAGCTAACACAATCATTTCAAACTGTAGCTGGAAAGACTGCAAACTAACTGCACTTCTTGACCTTTTTTCTATTTACATTTCTTTGTATATGTCCATGAAAATTATGCCTGCTGATTCATAATTTTGACTGGCAGAGAAACGCTGCCTGCCTTTGTCTCGTCCCGACTCCCGACACGTTCATTACTATGGGACAGCTGGAGATCGAATTTGAATATTGAAACAATGTTGCAAATGTCAGAGAGACAGACAGCATGGTTTATACAAATCTCCGCTATTCAAAACAAAATGTTAGTCTAAAAGAAATGTGAGATAATATCTAGATGCTTTTTATAGTGAAGATCAAGTTTATAAATTGCCTGGCTGGGCTGAAGAGACAAAGGATTGCGCAGTCAGATGGAACAGAGTAAATAGGCATTTTAATGTCATAGATTTAGCCGGTGGTAACTTGTGGAATAGACACCGGCTGGAATGCAGTTTTAACCAATCAGCATTCAGGATTAGACCCACCCGTTGCATAATCATTGACAAACTATGTTTCAGGCTTCCTTTCAGAGTTGATTTAGTTTCCCGGTTCCCTGCCTGACACACCTCTACCCACTCTGAGACGCTGGAGAACTCCCTGTCAGGGCTCAGTCTGAAAATATTTACATTGGAAAGCCAGCAGAGGCAGATGAAAAGGTAGAACTTAACGCGCACCTACAGGTTACTGATGGATTTCTTAATACAATACTACTAATGGGAGATTACACAGAGCTCCAAGCTCAAATAACTGTGGTTGCAACAAAAAGAACAGCGGAATAAACTACCAGACCAGTTAATCTGACATTGTTACAGTGTCAAGTCGGCTTGATACTAGACAGCGGAAAAAAGCATGGGAAATGGTCATTGTCTGCGTTCACCACTCCCGCCCCAATGAATTAACATCTTATCAGGAACAACAAAAACAAAATAGGAAAAATATAAATGGAAGAATATGACATATTACAACTGAATGCAAAGTGATTCGACTGGAAATGTAGCCAATGTCAATTACGATGATTTTATAATTGCAGACAATTACTTAGTAAAATTATGCCTACATCGATGGCTACTCTGTGAAAATAAAGTGATTGAAGACTAACTTCTAATGAATTACCACATTGTAAATGAAAGTGATATGGAATGCAGCAACATGTGTGATTGGTAATTTAAATATCATTCTAAAACGAAGCACTTTGCAACTGTTTCTTCGGTTAAGATAACGACTTCCAAATAATAAGAAATTACTCTTCCTACCACGTCTTTACAATTCAGAAATGTTTTCAATATAGTACAATATGCCACAGTAGGCCTACCTGCCTTATTACTGTAGTCCTGTAAGAACATATAAAGGTTCACGGTTGAGTGTTATCACTTTTTCTACAAATAAAGAAATAATCTCTGCTATCCACACAAAGTTGGAAATATTACTCTTCACTACCAGCCTAACCACAAACATGATTTAAAAAAATATAATTCTAATATAATTTGTGCAACTTTAAATAACTTTATTAGAATACAATATCATTTGACAAAAAATACAACACAGTTACAATTCAGTTTCAAATGTCAAATGTGCCCACGGTTCAGGAATGTTTCCTTTCTCCCTCTGATAAGAAATGGCCATATTTTATTTTAAAAAGTAAAAGTAATGGATTACATTAATTGGAAACAAAAAGTTACTAGATTTGCCGTGATAAAAAAGGAAATTAAATAATTTACTTCACTTGTACGGGATGATTGTCAAAATGATAAATCACCTTAGTCAGCTCAAATAGCAGGATTAAATTGTATAGATGAAAAATGTTGGAAGCAATCCGTACTAAGAGTAAATGTCACAGGCGTCGAAAGGATTAGACCAAGGCGCAGAGTGTACAGTGCTCATCTTTGGATTTTAATGAATGCACTTCAACAACAAAATAATAACCGCTCAACAGTTCCGTCAGGTACAATCACTAAATGGAAAATAACCACCCACGAAACCCAATGGAAAACAGGCTGCCTAAGTATGGCTTCCAATCAGAGACAACGAAAGACACCTGCCTCTGATTGGAAACCATACTGGCCAAACATAAAAACAAAACATAGAAATAGAAACTAGAACAAATTCCCCTAGAACCAAAAAACCCCAAAACACACAAAACAACCCCCCTGCCACGCCGTGACCATTCTACTATGGCAAATTACCCTTTTCACTGGTCAGGACGTGACAGTAAACCCCGACATTCAGTTTAGGGAGAGAGAAACTGGTGACCTATAATGGTTGCAATTGATATCAGCTATGCAGGTGATTTTAGCGAGAGATCAACTGGCGATAATCTGGTGGCCATTGATGGTTGCAATTGGCCCAGTAGATATAGCACTAATAGAATATATAATTATGCTATAATTACCTGCTATAATTACAGCAGATAATACCTTGCTGCCTGAACATGTGCTGTTGCCACATACACACACACACGTTTGTTTTACTCTCATTGTGGGGACCAAACAATCGATTCCCATTCAAAATCCTATTTACCCTAGCCCCTAAACCTAAACCATAACCCTTAACCAATCCCTAACCCAAACCTTAACCTTAATCATAACCTTAACCCCAAACCCTAAACCTTACCCTAACTCATAACCCTATCCCTTAACCCTAATTCTAAGCATAATTGTAACCCTAACCCTAAATCTTTAAGAGAAACGTCCCCAATTGTCAGAATTTTCCCTGTTTTTCTATCCTTATGGGGACCAGAACACACACATACACAGTGTTGTTGTGCCTGTGGGATCAGCCTTGGTATAATTGGAGCCAGTGGTGTAAAGTCAAAATACTTTAAAGTACTACTGAAGTACATTTTTGTGGTATATGTACTTTACTATTTATATATAAAGTCAGCAAAAAAAATAAATGTCCCTTTTTCAGGACCCTGTCTTTCAAAGATAATTCCTAAAAATCCAAATAACTTCACAGATCTTCATTGTAAAGTGTTTAACACTCTTTCCCATGCTTGTTTGAAACAATTAATGAACATGCACCTGTGGAATGGTCGTTAAGACACTAACAGTTTACAGATGGTAGGCAATTAAGGTTACAGTGATGAAAACTTAGGACACTAAAGAGGCCTTTCTACTGACTCTGAAAAACACCAAAAGAAAGATGCCCAGTGTCTCTGCTCATCTGCATGAACGTGCCTTAGGCAAGCTGTAAGGAGGCATGAGGACTGCAGATGTGGCCAGGGAAATAAATTGCAATGTCCGTACTGTGAGACGCCTAAGACAGAACTACAGGGAGACAGGACGGACAGCTGATCGTCCTCGCAGTGGCAGACCATGTGTAACAACACCTGCACAGGATCGGTATACCCGAACATCACACCAGTGGGACAGGTACAGGATGGCAACAACAACTGCCCGAGTTACACCAGGAACGCACAATCCCTCCATCAGTGCTCAGACTGTCCGCAATAGGCTGAGAGAGGCTGGACTGAGGGCTTGTAGGCCTGTTGTATGGCAGGTCCTCACCAGACATCACCGGCAACAACGTCGCCTATGGGCACAAACCCACCGTCGCTGGACCAGACAGGACTGGCAAAAAGTGCTCTTCACTGACGAGTCGCGGTTTAGTGTCACCAGGGGTGATGGTCGGGTTCGCATTTATCATC
Organism: Salmo salar; assembly: GCF_965601325.2. Lineage (NCBI taxonomy): Eukaryota > Metazoa > Chordata > Actinopteri > Salmoniformes > Salmonidae > Salmo > Salmo salar. The sequence continues at coordinate 24,263,848 of NC_138313.1, forward strand.
AACGGAATGAGCGTTACACCGAGGCCTGTACTCTGGAGCGGGATCAATTTGGAGGTCATGGTCTGGGGCGGTGTGTCACAGCATCATCGGAATGAGCTTGTTGTCATTGCAGGCAATCTCAACACTGTACGTTACAGGGAAGACATCTTCCTCCCTCATGTGGTACCCTTCCTGCAGGCTCATCCTGACATGACCCTCCAGCATGACAATGCCACCAGCCATACTGCTCGTTCTGTGCGTGATTCCCTGCAAGACAAGAATGTCAGTGTTCTGCCATGGCCAGCGAAGAGCCTGGATCTCAATCCCATTGAGCACGTCTGGGACCTGTTGCATCAGAGGGTGAGGGCTAGGGCCATTCCCCCCAGAAATGTCCCTGAACTTGCAGGTGCCTTGGTGGAAGAATGGGGTAACATCTCACAGCAAGAACTGGCAAATCTGGTGCAGTCCAGATGCACTGCAGTACTTAATGACCCCCCCTTTGTTCAGGGACACATTATTCCATTTCTGTTAGTCACATGTCTGTGGAACTTGTTCAGTTTATGTCTCAGTTGTTGAATCTTGTTATGTTCATACAAATATTTACACATGTTAAGTTTGATGAAAATAAATACAGTTTACAGTGAGAGGACGTATCTTGTTTTGCTGAGTTCATCTTTTTACTTTTACTTCACTACATTCCTAAAATAAAATGATGTACTTTTTACTCTATACATTTTCCTTGACACCCAAAAGTACTCATTACATTTTAAATGCTTACCAGGACAGTAAATGGTCCATTTAATGCACTAATCAAGAGAATATCCCTGATCACCCCTACTGCCTCTGATCTGGCGGACTCACTAAACACACGTGCTCCTTTTCTAAATGATGTCTGAGTGTTGGAGTGTGCCGCTGGCTATCTGTAAATAAAATAAAAACAAGAAAATGGTGCCGTCTGGTTTGCTTAATATAAGACATTTGAAATAATGTATACTTTTCCTTTTGTACTTAAATATATTTTAGCAATTACACTTACTTTTGATACTTAAGTATATTTTAAACAAAATACTTTTAGACTTTTACTCAAGTATTATTTTACTTGAGACATTTTCTATGAAGGCATCTTAACTTTTACTCAAGTATGACAATTGGGTACTTTTTCCACCACTGCTTGGAACTCAGAGAAGGGTAGGGCACCCTGCAGCCAGCCTTGTTCAGACAGACCTCACTGTGAGTGGGCGTGAGAGAGAGAGACTTAGCCGTGCCAGGGCCGGGCAGGTTGGTGTTTAGTGGTTGGTTCAGTCCACGTTGGCATGTGTGGTGGGTGGGGATGCCATGGTCTTGGAATGTGAATCTCAGATTTATCTAGAAACAATAATGTCTTTAACTAGTTCTGCATAACAGGTCTCTCGTTCTTAAGGTGCCCACCCATCTGCCAGCCTGTCTGCATGTCTCTGCCTGTCTGCCTGCCCTTTCTGTGCTTATTGTTCCCTGCCCAACACTGATGAAAAGAACACAATTCAGTCAGTGAAGTCAACAGACCAGCTCCAAGCAGCATACCTTGGAAAATGAACACATTGGTTAATACTTGTCTTTTATGTGACTCTGGTAACAAACTGAAAAACAAACGGAACAAGTTAGAATTCATTAATTAAATTAACACCATGATAAATCAGCTGCAGACCAGAGCTGTCGAACCCAGAGAGCGATTCGTCTGGCATCTGTCTCTCTCATCAGAGCCTGTAGTCCATTTACTTAATTAATACACACCACAGCTCTCTCTCTCTCGCTCTCTCTCTGCACTCTCACACTCTCAGATGGATGAGGGGAGAGATGGACGGAGAAAGGAGTGTGAGTACGACTATACATAATTTAATGTAGACAGGAAAAATGCAACCACAGAATAGGGGCTGAGGGGAATGAGGTATGGGGTGGGGTGGGGGGTGGGGGCAGGAGTAGTATTATCATCAGTACCAGCAGCAGTGGACTGGGTTAGAGATTGATGATGAAGAAAGGGCGGGGGATGAAGAGAGAGAAAGGAAGGATGTAGAGGAAGAGAGTATTAAGCCGGAGGAGATGGGGAGGAGGAGAGAGGGAGGAATGGAGAGAGAGAAAGAGAACAAGAGAGGGAGGAAGAGAGAGTGAGAAAGAGAAAGAGAGAGGATGGTGTGGATGAAACAGCAGTAGCAGCACCATATTCCCGTAAGGGAGTGACATCAGGTGATGAGTCACCTCATGTATGAGATCACCAGGTTAACACACATGCATATACACACACACACACACACACACACACACACACACACACACACACACACTTAACCCACTTATCCACTTAGTACAGTTAATGTCAGTATCAGGTCTTAACAGTAAACGTAAGTAAGAGCAGTCACACTGAACTACACTTAAACAAACTGTTTATACATATTAGATGAATGATTATTAACATCAAGCTCACATGATAATTATAAATATGTGATCAGCATAAACTTAATGCAGTTCAATGTACAGTAGTGTACAGAGTACAATAAGGAGTAGGTAAGGACTGACTGATGTTTGGTAAAACATATTGATAGGAGATATTGATTATCTCTGTCCCTACATGTCCTTCAAAATCAATCACCATGCGTGTGTGTCTGTCTCTGTCTGTCTGTCTATCTTTCTGTGTGTTTGTGTATGTGTTGTGCCCGGCCAAACGTTTATGACTCCTGCTGCAGATGAGAAGATCAGAGGGGAGCGAGATCGTGCTCAGACGAGACTGTCGTTGTCACACACATAATAATCATGAATCACACACACACACCTGTGCACACAGATCATAAATCCTCCTCTCCTCCTGCCCTCTCCTGTCCTTGAGTCCTGATATTAATATTGATGAGTACTCAGCCCACTGGCTCCTCTAATTAACCCTGAAGAGGTGCATTTACAGTGCCTTCGGAAAGTATTCAGACCTCTTGACTTTTCCCACATTTTGTTACGTTACAGCCTTATTCTAAAATGGATTAAATTATTTTTTCCTTCATCAAATCTACACACACTACCCCATGATGATAAAGCAAAAACAGGTTTTTAGAAAGTTTTGCAGATTTATAAAAAATGTAAAACAGAAACACCTTATTTACGTACAGTTGAAGTCAGAAGTTTACATACACTTAGGTTGGAGTCATTAAAACTCATTTTTCAACCACTCCACAAAGTTCTTGTTAACAAACTCTAGTTTTGACAAGTCGGTTAGGACATCTAATTTGTACATGACAAAAAGTCATTTTTCCAACAATTGTTTACAGACAGATTATTTCACTTATAATTTACTGTATCACAATTCCAGTGGGTCAGAAGTTTACATACACTAAGTTGACTGTGCCTTTGAACAGCTTGGAAAATTCCAGAAAATGATGTCATGGCTTTAGAAGCTTCGGAAAGGCTAATTGACATAATTTGAGTCAATTGGATGTGTACCTGTGGATGTATTTCAAGGCCTACCTTCAAACTCAGTGCCTCTTTGGTTGACAAGTCTGGTTCATCCTTGGGAGCAATTTCCAAACGCCTGAAGGTACCACGTTCATATGTACAAACAATAGTACGCAAGTACAAACACCATGGGACTACGCAGCCGTCATACCGCTCAGGAAGGAGACGCGTTCTGTCTCCTAGAGATGAACTTTGCACTTTGGTGCGAAAAGTGTAAATCAATCCCAGAACAACAGCAAATGACCTTGTGAAGGTGCTGGAGGACACATGTACAAAAGTATCTATATCCACAGTAAAATGAGTCCTATATCGACATAACCTGAAAGGCCACTCAGCAAGGAAGAAGCCACTGCTCCAAAACCACCATAAAAAAGCCACACTACGGTTTGCAACTGCACATGGGGACAAAGATCGTCCTTTTTGGAGAAATGTCCTCTGCTCTGATGAAACAAAAATAGAACTGTTTGTCCATAATGACCATCGTTATGTTTGGAGGAAAAAGGGGGAGGCTTGCAAGCCGAGGAACACCATCCCAACCATGAAGAACAGGGGTGGCAGCATCATGTTGTGGGGGTGCTATGCTGCAGGAGGGATTGGTGCACTTCACAAAATAGATGGCATCATGAGGAAAGAAAATTATGTGGATTTATTGAAGCAACATCTCAAGACATCAGTCAGGAAGTTAAAGCTTGGTCGCAAATGCGTCTTCCAAATGGACAGTGACCCCAAGCATACTTTCAAAGTTGTGGCAAAATGGCTTAAGGACAACAAAGTCAAGGTATTGGAGTGGCCATCACAAAGCCCTGACCTCAATCCAATAGAACATTTGTGGAAAGAACTGAAAAAGCATGTCCGAGCAAGGGGGCCTACAAACCTGACTCAGTTACACCAGCTCTGTCAGGAGGAATGGGCCAAAATTCCCCCAACTTATCGTGGGAAGCTTGTGGAAGGCTACACGAAACATTTGACCCAAGTTAAACAATTTAAAAGCAATGCTACCAAATACTAATTGAGTGTATGTAAACTTCTGACCCACTGGGAATGTGATGAAATAAATAAAAGCTGAAATAAATCATTCTCTCTACTATTATCCTGACATTTCACATTCTTAAAATAAAGTGGTGATCCTAACTGACCTAAGACAGGGAATGTTTACTGGATTAAATGTCAGGAATTGTGAAAAATCGAGTTTAAATGTATTTGGCTAAGGTGTATGTAAATTTCCGACGTCAACTGTATGTAAATGTGATATTTCTGTTTTTAATTTTTAATACATTTGTAAAAATGGTTTTGCTTTGTCATTATGGGGTATTGTATGTAGACTGATGAGGGATTAAAAAAATAAAATCATTTTAGAATAAGGCTGTAACGTGACAAAATGTGTAAAAAGTCAAGAGGTCGAAGTACTTTCCGAATGCACTGTATGCCTATTATGCCGCTTCAATAGAATTTATTAGTCTCTTTACCACAAAATACTAAGAACGCAATGAGATGAATCATTCATATGTATAATTTGATCTATCAGTCAGAGAACAAGGACACACACACACACACACAATCAGGGCACAAACAGTACTTGAGCTGTTGCCTAAATGACACCTTAGCGCTCAGGGACTCGCTTTGGATTTCACTAGGAGCAGCTCACCTCACACACAGATCAGAGAGAGAGAGAGAGAGAGAGAGAGAGAGAGAGAGAGAGAGAGAGAGAGAGAGAGAGAGAGAGAGACCTGATTTTGGGAGTTATAGATTAGTGAATGCTCTTCATTATTGATGGTCTCAAACTGAAACAAGAGCTGGTTTGGTGAAACTGACACTACAACATTATCTGAGTCCATGCGGACCTCATTAATCACCCAGTACACTCTGCTCTATCTCCTCTCTCTGTTACTGGCTGGCTGCTGTAGCTTGGTGATTTTGAGGAGGGATGGAGACTTTCCAGTTAAAATAAGTTGTTGTTCTGAAGCTGTGAGTGTCCCAGCTAAAGGCTTTACCGTAGTGGGCTAACACAGTCTTGTGGTTCAAACCCAGTTGTTCACAACAGCTTTCTGTGCTCCACCCAGTACTTGTACCTACCCCAAGCTGTTTGGACTGGTCCAAACCAGAAACCCACAGCCCAACTCATCCAAAAACAAACGCCTGCATTTCCACAGGGAACACAAACTAATGCGTGCATATGCAAACTGTGCTACATAATGTCAAGGGGTCTGTATTATTCGGTCTCCCTCTACAAAGACAGCAAGCGCTGGCCTCTGGGAAGGACCATAAAGTCAGTCAGTAGCCTGACCAGTTATGGTTGCACACTGTTTGTTTAGTAACAGTCCCTAAAAGCTGAGAGTTTTGAACGCCCCTCACCAAGTCCTTGGGTTCTACATGTGTTGATTATAAAGATTATGAATGGGTGACAATGATAAAGAGCTGAGAACTAAATAAAACTGAACTGGCCACGATTCCCACAGAACAGAAGCTTACAGTTCCATAGCAACCGTTTTTATTTGTCAGAGGTGAATATAATTTCCAATAGCTTCATTTTAAACCTACCCTTGGTGAAGTAAATATGTTCATTATGAATTTGTTATATTCTATGAAAATATCTAAGTAGCAAAAATGATTGAAGATTGAGACCTTTCCCCTACTTTGGCTTACAAGTCATATTCAAAGATTAGTCAAATTTGTAATGGGAGTTCGGTAACCCTAAACCTGCTGTGTCACTCTGACAACACAAACGTCACCCCAGAGCACACACACACCAACAAAAACACAAACACACACACAGACAGACAGGCACAGATGAAATGGCCGCATACAAGCACACACACACACACACACACACACACACACACCCACACACACACACACACACACTTTGTGCCTGCCAGGTCATTTCTGGGAAGCGGTGGTGTGCGGCAGCAGGGGGCTCAGTCAGTTCCAGTCAGTCAGGTGACAGGGATCTCCTCAAAGTCACATGACATGATGTGCAGTGATTTATCCCCCCCCCCCCCCCCCCCCCCATCGCCTGCTTAGCTCCCCATTCGTCAGGTCCCCTCTCTTAACCCCATTCCCATCCTCCTCCTCTCCCCCTTCTCATTCTTCAGGGAATTAGCCTGCTGCATGTCCTGTTGGCTATATAATTTAGAGATCCTTTTGCAACTGACCGCATTCTGTGTGTGTGTGACAGAGGAAGAGAAGAAGAGAGGGAGGGATGGAGAGTAGGAGGGAGGGAGAGAGAAAGGGAAACAGAGGTCAGGTGGTAAAAGGGGACTTCTCCAGTTATTGTACTGTAGTTCGTTGGAACAGCAGAGGAACTGTACTGGTCCAGAGAGTTGCCCTGTTACACATGACTGGCTGCTGATTTGCTGTTTCAGTGACTAGACATCAACAGGAACCCTGTAGCTACAGTACTGTCTCCAACAGACTGTATTTTCTGTAACTACACTGTAAAACATTTCCTGCAAAATGTATTGTAACCTACTGGCAGCAATTGGCCAGAAATTACTGTAATTTAATTTACGGTAGAGCTACTGTAATCCACTTTATGGTAATATCTGTATTCCCAGTCATGTGAAATCCATAGATTAGGGCCTAATGAATTTATTTAAAATTGCTGATACCTTATATGAACTGTAATTCAGTACAAAATGTGAAATTGTTGCATGTTGCATTTATATTTGTGTTCAGTGTACATGCAGAAACACAGATAACACTAAAACAAACAATTCTGACAATCTCCCTGTAATAGAGCATGCTGGGAAATATTATATATGGTTCTATGTAGAACCGTTCTTGCCTTCCAAAGAATCATCAACAAAACCTTTCTTCCTAAAACCGTTCATAGGATGTTAAAGATTCTAGGTATACGTCTTTACCTTACAAAGAAGCCTTGTCTTCCAAAAATGGTTCTTCAGATCCAAATGGTTCTTCGTAGAACTCTATTGAAACCCTTTTTTCCAACGTGTACATTAAAACTAAGCTATGCCCCACGTCAGCAAACTAATGGGGTGACTTCATGAGAGAACTTAGATTAAATTGCAACAAATACAACAGGAAACGGTTAGATTAATGTGTATATTTCTCCATTTACAGTGGTATAACTATGTCAGATTTTTCGCTGGTATTACAGTGCATTCGGAAAGTATTCAGACCCCTTGACTTTTTCCACATTTTGTAAGTTACAGCCTTATTCTAAAAGGGATTAAATAAAACATTTTCCTCATCAATCTACACACAATACCCCATAATGGCAAAGCGAAAACAGGTTTTGATATTTTTTTGCAAATAAAAAAAACAATAAATACCTTACTTACATAAGTATTCAGACCCTTTGCTATGAGACTTGAAATGTAGCTCAGGTGCATCCTGTTTTCATTGATCATTCTTGAGATGTTTCTACAACTTGATTGGAGTCCACCTGTGTTAAATTCAATTGATTGGACATGATTTGGAAAGGCACACCCCTGTCTATATAAGGTCCCACAGTTGACAGTGCATGTCAGATTAAAAACCAAGCCATCAGGTAGAAGGAATGGTTTGTAGAGCTCCGAGACAGGATTGTGTCGAGGCACAGATCTGGGGAAGGGTACCAAAACATTTCTGCAGCATTGAAGGTCCCCACGAACACAGTGGTCTCCAACATTCTTAAATGGAAGAAGTTTGGAACCACCAAATCAAATCAAACTTTATTTGTCACATGCGCCGAATACAACAAGTGTAGACTTTACCGTGAAATGCCTACTTACCAGCCCTTAACCAACAGTGCAGTTCAGGAAAGAGTTAAGAAAATATTTACCAAATAAACTAAAGTAAAAAATAATAAAAGAGTAACACAATAAAAGAACAATAGCGAGGATATATACGGTGGACTGGTACTGAGTCAAAGTGTGGGGGTACAGATTAGAGGTAATTTGTACATGTAGTTAGTGGTGAAGTGACTATGCATAGATAATAAACAGCGAGTAGCAGCAGTGTAAAAACAAATGGGGGGGGGGAGTGTCAATGTAAATAGTCTGGGTGTGCATTTGATAAATTGTTCAGCAGTATTATGGCTTGGGGTAGAAGCTGTTAAGGAGCCTTTTGGTCCTAGACTTGGCGCTCCAGTACTGCTTGCCGTAGGGTAGTAGAGAGAACAGTGTATGACTTGGGTGACTGGAGTCTTTGACAATTTTTGGGGCTTTCCAAGACTCTTCCTAGAGCTGGCCGCTCAGCCAAACTGAGCAACCGGGGGAGAAGGACCTTGGTCAGGGAGGTGACCCGATGGTCACTCTAACAAAGCTCCAGAGTTCCTCTGTGGAGATTGGGAGAACCTTCCAGAAGGATAACCATCTCTTGTAGCATTTCACCAATCAGGCCTTTATGGTAGAGTGGCTAGACAGAAGCCACTCCTCAGTAAAAGGCACAACTGCCCACTTGGAGTTTGCCAAAAGGCACCTAAAGAGAGTCAGACCATGACAAACAAGATTCTCTGGTCTGATGAAACAAAGAATGAACTCTTTAGCCTGAATGCCAAGTGTCACGTCTGGAGGAAACCTGGCACCATCCCTACGGTGAAGCATGGTGGTGGTAGCAACATGCTGTGGGGATGTTTTGCAGCGGCAGGGACTGGGAGATTAGTCAGGATTGAGGGAAAGATGAAAGGAGCAAAGTACAGAGAGATCCTTGATGAAAACCTGCTCCAGAGCAGGGGCGAAGGTTAAACTTCCAACAGGACAAAGACCCTAAGCACACAGCCAAGACAACGCAGGGGTGACTTCGGGACAAGTCTCTGAATGTCCTTAAGTGGCCCAGCCAGAGCCTGGACTTGAACCCTATCGAACATCTCCGGAGAGACATGAAAATAGCTGTTTAGCAACGCTCCCATCCAACCTGACAGAGCTTGAGAGGATCTGCAGAGAAGAATGGGAGAAACTTCCCAAATACAGGTGTGCCAAGCTTGTAGTGTCATACCCAAGAAGATTCAACGCTATAATCGCTGCCAAAGTTGCTTCAACCAAGTACTGAGTAAAGGGTCTGAATAAATGTAATATTTCTGTTTTATTTTTAATACATTTGCAAAATTTACTACAAACCTGTTTTTGCTTTGTCATTATGGGTTATTGTGTGTAGATTGATGACAAAAAAAGAACAATTTAATCCATCAAATGCTTTTTGAATTAGGCTGTAATGTAACAAAATGTGGAAAAAGTTCAGGGTTCTGAATACTTTCCGAATGCACTGTACATGCTTTTTTATAGCATTTCCAGTTTGAACGGAAATAGAGGGAAGGTTGAAATTTTCTCAGGAAGGAAAATTGGTCGATTTTCAGGAAAATCTTAAACCCTAGTCAGTCATTCACGAGGTGAGGGTTGAGGACCAGAAGAGGGGATGCACTCAGGGTCTCCCGTACAGGCAGGAATAGAGACAGACCTCTGTTGGGTTGTCTACTTCCCTTGCTTCTCATCTCACCCTTCTCTCTTTCTTCCTCTCCTCTCTTCCTCTTTCAGGTCCCCTCCTCTCCTGTAAAATTGAAATGACAAGTTGACAGTTAGCAGGGGGTCCATTTTCAGCCTGACAGCAAACTACATCTAAAACAGGCCACACATTTTCATCACCCTCTCTCTGTCGCCGTCTCGGTCTGTGAGTGGGTATGTTTGTTAGATTGACTCGATAAGCCATTCTGTCCTCATTGGCAATATCTCAGCTCTGATAGAGAGCAGAGCCGATAGTGTACTTGCACCCTAAACAGCAGACAGAAACCGACACACCTCATGCTTAACTGTCAATCCTCCAGTCAAAGCTTGGAAGAGCAGTCCCAGGCCTGGGGACCTCTCTAACCATAAAGACCCATTGAGAGTAAGGCCATCTTGGCATGAAAATAGCCATATAACCCCTCTGTTCCAACCCTCTAACCCAGACTCAGGCAGCAGTGTCTGTGTGTGAGTCTATAAATGATGCACATCTGTTCTGTAGAGGCCCAGTCTGACAGACATTAGACAGACCTATACAGACCCTCAGGACTCTGCCCTATCACACACAAAAGTACACACGCACGTATGCACGCACACATACAACGGACGCACACCTCCTCTCTCCACCCCATTCACACACACACTGTGGACTACTTCTTTTGACACACATAGAGTATGAAATTTGCATGCACTGAGGTCATGATGGTATTTTTGGAGCAGCGTAAGACTAGAAACACACACACACACACACACATAAACACACACACCCCAGAGTACGGTAAAGTGGTTCTTTCAGACATGACATCACACTACACTACGATGTATTCACACACCCTGGCACACAATCCCAGATTCAACCTGACAGGTGTGTTTTCATAGCTCAGCAGTGTAGAGACACACACACCTGTGAGTGCAGCTGAAATGAGATCGCCGTTTCTCCTGGCGCGTCAGGCTTAGTAGTACTGCTGTGTGTGGAGTGTCTGATCGTAGGAACCCCTCCACTCAGCAGACAGACATTTCACAGAGCTGAAATTACAGACATTGAGTCAGTCAGGGATTATACTCACAGCATGGAACAGATCAACACTCGAAAAAGAAAAGAAAGGGAGAGCCGCACACTCTAGGAGCTCAGATGCAATAATGTAATAACCTAATAACCAACGTTTCGACAGACAAGCTGTCTACATCAGGGTATAATGACAAACACTGCGGGTCACTAGTTTATACTGTATGGTGTCAAAGGACATACACGTAATCATGGCTGGGTAGGGCTTGATATCATTGGTTAATTGACAGATATAAATAGAACATATAAAAAACACAAATGGATAGCATACGATCATAGATAAAATGTGGCTACATAGGCCTGTAAACCTTTACAATGAATAGCAACATTCAATAATCACAAGAATGGCTTCAGAACAAAGTCTATGTTGAGACCGAAGGGAACAAGGGTCTTTAAATTAAAGATACCTCTCGTTTTAACAGTAAATTGTTGAGATCACCCCCCCCCCTCCTAGGGAGGGTGACGTGTTTGATGCTGATATAACGTAGCAACGAAATCGAATGGTTTGCTTCCAAACTCACCTATATAAAACATCATAGACCTGACTGTGTGCGTGCATGTCTAGTAATAATAATAAGGTGGGTGCTTATATTTGTACTTTTTGGAAATGTGTCTTTTGCATATCCCAACTCACCCTGAGACACCCTTGGAGGGTGGGCTCACGGCCAGGGTGAAGTAGCTCGCCAGTTAACCAACAACAAATGGATTTCTCACCTTGTCGGCTAAGGGATTTGAATTAGCAACCTTTTGGTTAGTGGCCCAACGCTCTAACCGCTAGGCTACCTACCACCCGGGTGTGTGTGTGTGTGTGTGTGTGTGTGTGTGTGTGTGTGTGTGTGTGTGTGTGTGTGTGTGTGTGTGTGTGTGTGTGTGTGTGTGTGTGTGTGTGTGGGAGGGAGGGATATATGGTGGTGGGGATATTCTTCAGACGTAGCAGTGCTACGAGCCACACTAAAACCCTTAATGGTAAACTGGTCATAAGAACAGCTTCTATATAGAGAACCAGGCGAGGTGGCAATTTTCAGGCTGACATCAGAGACCTGTGTCTGGGTCAGTTAAACAGGAGAGGGTGGGGATAGGGACTCAGTCAGGTCACCCGTGATACAAGTCAGTATTAGACGTCCATCCATGTCTGAGGATGTCAGGAGATGGTGTGGAAACCGGCCACTAGAGGCAACAGTGAGCGCTGTTATTTTAAAGTAGGTTTCGGTATTACTAGGATGTTGTGGATGGGGATGGCAGATAGGCGTAAGCATCTGCTTCTGGTGCAAATCCAGCGATAGAAAGTCGTTTTTGCGATTTTTGTTATAAGCCTATACCAAATATTAACCCTTACCTTAACCATTTGGAGTTAATGCCTAAACGTAACCCCAACCTTAAAAATGTGAAGTTAATGTCTAAACTTAACCTTAAAAACTTAGAAACTTGACATTTGGAACAACTTTGAAATTTGACGTTTGCGAAACTTGAATGAACGTCGAATTCTGAGGTGAGACTTTGAGAGCTTGTTGATGGACTGGGTGGGTAGAGAATGAGAGAAAGAGAGAGAGAGAGACAAAGCGAGACAGACAAAGAGAGACAGACACAGACACAGCGAGCTTGTGATGACTTCAAAGTGCAAACAGAAGAGTAACAGTTAGTCAAACTATTGTATTTAGATTACCCAAACCAAAGACTTTCCATTTTACACCACAGCAATAATGATACTTTTCTAAAACATTTCCTAAAACTCTTTCCCTGCCTTTAAAAACCTGATGACATGGGAAAACTCATAAAAATTTGTTTCGGATGGAGACAATGAGCCAGATTCCAACGCCTAGGGACACACTCACATCAACAATGACTTCTCTGTTTGTTATCATACATACAACAGATGAGCGCATGCACACACACACACACACACGCACGCACACACACCACAGTCTATTAATATCAGGGAGATCCTGGGAAGTGCCCTGTTTTCCTGCGAGTTTCCACAGAAATCCTTCTAATACCTGGCTCTGACAGCATAGCTTAGAATTGTGCAAGTCTGTGCACATCCATTCAAGGTTACTGAGTGTGTGTGTGTGTGTTATGTGTGTGTGTGTGTATATGTGTGTGTGTGTATATGTGCCTGAGTCTGTGTGTTTGTGCATGCCATGCTGTGCATTTGTGTGTATGCTGTGAAAGTGTGTGTGTCAGAAGTCAGGCACCCCATTAGTGAGACATATTATCTCCACTGCAGAATAGAACAGAGGAACAAGTTGGACAGGATAATAACACCAATAATATGACACTGGGAGACAAAGAGGAGAGAGAGAAAGAGAGAGAGAGCGAGAGAGAGAGAAAGCTAGCACCTTGGGGGTTCCTGGGACACAATTTCTCCAGGTTACTCAATAATCACATTGGATTCTCACACCGGTACCGAGCACGCCCCCATTCACATCGACAGGGCTGTAGAGGAGCGGGTCGAGAGTTTCAAGTTCCTCTGTGTCCACATCACTCAGGATCTATCATGGTCCACACACACCAACACAGTCGTGAAGAGGGCACGACAATGCCTCTTCCCCCGCAGGAGGCTGAAAAGATTTGACATGGGCCCTCAGATTCCCAAAAAAGGTGCCCATAACGCCAGCCCTGATGAGGGACAAAAAGTAGCTAGCCACAATGAGGTTTGTTTTGAGAAAAGTCAGCTAGCCCATAACCTTGTTAGACACCTTGGTATTAGCTAGCTAGTTACTATCTAGTTACATTTTTCTCACCATTATACAACATAAGAAATATATATATATATTATTGACATAAAACGTTTGCTGTGTTAGCACAGTCTCTTGCTTACCCAGGGTCAATGATGCATAGAGAAACCAATGATGTACTATCTATGGGAACAACCCAATTGAAACCTTAATGCAAGCAGCATTGGTCAAATGAACTAAATGAACCTCGTAATATCTTACCTGTAATGCTCATCTCCTGTAGCCAACAAATGGCCAGCTCCTTATTTTGATATCATATTGGATTTGCACTAAACAATTTAATGTCAGCACAAGGCATGTACAAAATGGTATAATGATTAGCCTCATTTACATTGTATAATGCTATCATTTTAAATTAAGAACATATAGCTCAACAATATGTAAACAATGTGTGAGTTAAGCTATTCTCTGCTTCGGATAGACAATGTCAAGGGGTGCACATTTTAGTTTATGCCTTAGCACTACACATCTGATTAAAATCATCAAAGCTTGATGATGAGTTGATCATTTGATGAGTTGATCATTTGAATCAACTAAGGTATTTTGCTTTTGTTTTTTGTGTCCCCAGGACCAGCATTGAGAACCACTGCAGTCTTGGGACATTCATTGGGACCTCTTCATCTGTAGACAGGCTTTCACAGGTCTCTGTATCTGAGGACAGAAAACATCACAAAGAAACAGGCTTCATTATGCGCAAATTAGACAGCACTGAAAATGATGTTGACATTATCTCTGTCCTCAGTTTTTCTCTCTAGGGACTGGAACTACACCAAAGTTCCCCCTTCTAACCAGAGTTGCCTACTCTCTCCCTTTTTACTTTTTTTTACCTTTATTTATCTAGGCAAGTCAGTTAAGAACAAATTCTTATTTTCAATGACGGCCTAGGAACAGTGGGTTAACTGCCTTGTTCAGGGGCAGAACGACAGATTTTTACCTTGTCAGCTCGGGGATTCGATCTAATAACCATTCGGTTACGGGCCCAACGCTCTAACCACGAATCAAATCAAATCAAATTGTATTAGTCACATGTGCCAAATACAACAGGTAGACCTTACAGTGAAATGCTTACTTACAAGCCCCTAACCAACACTGCATTTTCAAAAAATATGGATAAGAATAAGAGAATAAAGTAAGAAGTAATTAAATAGCAGCAGTACAAAATATGTTACAAAAAACGCAAATAAACGAACAAAAAAACACAAATCGGTAAAACGTCTGCCTTCTTTTCCGGCGCCGTCTTAGCTGCTAATATAGAATGAGATTTGTTTCTTTATTCTGTAAGTGTGTCTACCAAGATATGTGCGTATATACTCAACATAACTCACAAATAAATCTATGATCTGTGAACATATTCAAATATTTAATGAATAAAGCTAATTCATAAATATGTAAAAATATTTAACATATTAAAACATAATCTTTGTCATGTGACGCGTAAAGTGATGACATCACGGCATTCTCATTCGGCTTGAACACTTTCCAGCTGGAATAATAAACAACAACTTCATGAAATGTGAGTTTAACGTATATTTATTAAACAAATTATTTTAAAATGCCCAACAAATTACCTTCATATGAATGTAAAATTAGATCATTGGGACATGCAATGCAGAGTGTGGACTTTTGACATCAGCCCACTAGCCAAGTTAGCTAGCTAACTAGCTAACGTTGGACACTACCGATCGCTAGCAGGCGATCTTGTCAGCTATTTAGATGAACAACCAAAGTTAAACTAACTAGTTAATTGTTAATTCAGGAATGTGTCAATTATGAAGAACCGCTCAGTTTTAAAATCCTGAATTGATGATATGGCTAGCCAGCTAATGAGCTGTGATTTGTTTCCAGGACAAAGCACTCTTTCCCAATTGGTTTGGAGTTAAGACATTATAACATTATCTAATAAAAATGTTAGAAATGTAGCTTGTTGTTTTCTGCTCCATGTAGCCTTGCTTGCAAGCAATGCCTGGTTTTTAAACCATGCAACAACTTGTTAGCGATTAACAATGCTTTGGGGCTCTGCTTTGCCTCTTGAGTGTTCTGACTTCTGAGAAATGGTTTACCATTTTATTGTCATTTGAACTCACTACTGTAAACATGGAGTTAAGTAGCTCAAGTCCCTTTAGCAGCACTGCAGTCAAGTAAACAAACTCCCAAATTGCTTCCTGATGTGTAAAATAGCTGGACAACAGGGCATTAAACCCATTATTGTTCTATTGACTACTCTTACAGAACAAACAAAAGGCTATAGCTATTATTACAGACAAAACAAAAGACTATAGCTATTATTACAGACAAAACAAAAGACTATAGCTAGTATGCCATTATTGATTATATGCCCTCCCTCTCGCTTTTCACTCTTTTCAGTGTAAATACAGCTTCCTTGTTGAAGTTGTCAGTGATATCAAGAATGTTACAGCGACTTATTGCGACCTGCGTCTGTATTTAGACTTCTACTGTAAGTTCACAGCTTATAAACCTGTACCATAATTTGTCCTTTATCTAACCTATTATCGATCCTGTGTCACTCTGAAAAAACTGTTAGAAGTTGTGGTGTTGGTGGGATGACACCTAAAGTCACCAGCAAAGGTTTGAGGAAAGAGGTTCTCGTGCAAAGCAAAGACATGTGGGCAGATTGGTGTATTTTACTCTAGGGTTTGTTTTTGGAGGGCACTTTCTTAAAGGGCACTTTATGATTTGCCCTCGTTTTTAGATTTGGGCCATTAACTTCTCTAGGGCCGGCGGGACAAAATCGTCCCACCTACGTAACAGCCAGTGGAATCCTGTGGCGCGTTATTCAAATACCTTAGAAATGCTATTACTTCAATTTCTCAAACATATGACTATTTTACAGCATTTTAAAGACAAGACTCTCGTTAATCTAACCACACTGTCCGATTTCAAAAAGGCTTTACAACGAAAGCAAAACATTAGATTATGTCAGCAGAGTACCCAGCCAGAAATAATCAGACACCCATTTTTCAAGCTAGCATATAATGTCACAAAAACCCAGAAGACAGCTAAATGCAGCACTAACCTTTGATGATCTTCATCAGATGACACACCTAGGACATTATGTTATACAATACATGCATGTTTTGTTCAATCAAGTTCATATTTATATCAAAAAACCAGCTTTTTACATTAGCATGTGACGTTCAGAACTAGCATACCCTCAGCAAACTTCCGGTGAATTTACAGAAAATGTACTAAATTACTCACGATAAACGTTCACAAAAAGCATAACAATTATTTTAACATGTTGGGGGTAGGGGGCAGTATTGACACGGCCGGATAAAAAACGTACCCGATTTAATCTGGTTACTACTCCTGCCCAGTAACTAGAATATGCATATAATTATTGGCTTTGTATAGAAAACACCCTAAAGTTTCTAAAACTGTTTGAATGGTGTCTGTGAGCATAACAGAACTCATATGGCAGGCAAAAACCTGAGAAGATTCCTTACAGGAAGTGCCCTCTCTGACAAGATCTTGTTCTTCTTGTCTCTGTTTATTGAAGACTGAGGATTTTTGCTGTAACGTGACACTTCCTACGGCTCCCATAGGCTCTCAGAGCCCGGGAAAAAGCTGAATGATATCGAGGCAGCCCCAGGCTGAAACACATTTACGCTTTTGGCAAGTGGCCGATCAGAGGACAATGGGCTTAGGCGCGTGCACGAGTCGACCCCGTGCTTTATTTTCTTTCCTCTTTTTACCTAAACGCAGATTCCCGGTCGGAATATTATCGCTTTTTTACGAGAAAAATGGCATAAAAATTGATTTTAAACAGAGGTTGACATGCTTCAAAGTACGGTAATGGAATATTTAGAAATCTTTTGTCACGAAATGCGCCGTGCTCGTCACCCTTCTTTACCCTTTCGGATAGTGTCTAGAACGCACGAACAAAACGGCGCTGTTTGGATATAACAATGGATTATTTGGGACCAAACCAACATTTGTTATTGAAGTAGAAGTCCTGGGAGTGCATTGTGACGAAAAACACCAAAGGTAATAACATTTTTCTTATAGTAAATCTGACTTTGGTGAGTGCTAAACTTGCTGGGTGTCTAAATAGCTAGCCCTGTGATGCCGGGCTATCTACTTAGAATATTGCAAAATGTGCTTTCACCGAAAAGCTATTTTAAAATCGGACATATCGAGTGCATAGAGGAGTTCTGTATCTATAATTCTTAACCTCTCTAGGGTCGGCGGGACGAAATCGTCCCACCTACGCAACAGCCAGTGTAATCCCGTGGCGCGTTATTCAAATACCTTAGAAATGCTATTACTTCAATTTCTCAAACATATTACTATTTTACACCATTTTAAAGACAAGACTCTCGTTAATCTAACCACACTGTCCGATTTCAAAAAGGCTTTACAATGAAAGCAAAACATTAGATTATGTCAGCAGAGTACCCAGCCAGAAATAATCAGACACCCATTTTTCAAGCTAGCATATAATGTCACATAAACCCAAACCACAGCTAAATGCAGCACTAACCTTTGATGATCTTCATCAGATGACAACCCTAGGACATTATGTTATACAATACATGCATGTTTTGTTCAATCAAGTTCATATTTATATCAAAAACCAGCTTTTTACATTAGCATGTGACGTTCAGAACTAGCATACCCCCCGCAACCTTCCGGTGAATTTACTAAATTACTCACGATAAACGTTCACAAAAAACATAACAATTATTTTAAGAATTATAGATACAGAACTCCTCTATGCACTCGCTATGTCCGATTTTAAAATAGCTTTTCGGTGAAAGCACATTTTGCAATATTCTCAGTAGATAGCCCGGCATCACAGGGCTAGCTATTTAGACACCCACCAAGTTTAGCACTCACCAAAATCAGATTTACTATAAGAAAAATGTTATTACCTTTGCTGTCTTCGTCAGAATGCACTCCCAGGACTTCTACTTCAATAACAAATGTTGGTTTGGTTCAAAATAATCCATAGTTATGTTCAAATATCCTCTGTTTTGTTCGTGCGTTCAAGACACTATCTGAATGGTAAAGAAGGGTGACGCGCACAACGCATTTTGTGACAAAAAAATTCTAAATATTCCATTACCGTACTTCGAAGCATGTCAACCGCTGTTTAAAATCAATTTTTATGCCATTTTTCTCGTAAAAAAGTGATAATATTCCGACCGGGAAAGCGTGTTTAGGTTCAAAGATGAAAGAAAATAAAAACATGGGGTCGACTCGTGCACGCGCCTCAGCCCATTGTCCTCTGATAGAGCACTTGCCAAAAGCGCTAATGTTTTTCAGCCAGTGGCTGGAATTACATCATTCAGCTTTTTCCCGCCTTCTGAGAGCCTATGGGAGCCGTAGGAAGTGTCACATTACAGCAAAGATCCTCAGTCTTCAATAAACAGAGTCAAGAAGCTCAAGGAATGGTCAGAGAGGGCACTTCCTGTACAGAATCTTCTCAGGTTTTTGCCTGCCATATGAGTTCTGTTATACTCACAGACACCATTCAAACAGTTTTAGAAACTTTAGGGTGTTTTCTATCCAAAGCCAATAATTATATGCATATTCTAGTTTCTGGGCAGTAGTAATAACCAGATTAAATCAGGTACGTTTTTTTATCCGGCCGTGTAAATACTGTCCCCTACCCCCAACAGGTTAAAGGTCGACTTTGGGCAAAAACGTTAAACTGTATTAAACTGTATAACTGATCAATACACCATCATACCAGGTCATTTAATGCTTCAAAACAAAACAAATGGACGAATAAGACATTTGGTTACAGAATTGCCATTTCTTACCGCTCTCTACAGCTTCAGTCCAAAAACAAATCATGTGCAATGACGTTAACACATACTGTAGGAGTTACTGGCTAGCTAAAGTGGCTAGCTAAAGTGGCTCGCTAAAGTGGCTCGCTAAAGTGGCTAGCTAAAGTGGCTAGCTAAAGTGGCTAGCTAAAGTGGCTAGCTTAGCTAACAAACTAGTTATGTTGGTCGACCAAAATGAGATGTCAACAAACCACCAGAGGCACACCAATTTTCTGTTTGAATATTGAGAAAGGGATGGAGTTAGACTGTTTTTTTGTGCCCATGCTAGAGGCCATGACTGAATTAAAACATGAATTGATTTCGGGGTGGTTACACGTGGCAAACGACAGGTCAAGGCATGCAGGGGTCGATAATCCAGAGTGGTGGGGCAAAGGTACAGAACGGCAGGCTCAGGGTAAAGGACAGGCAGAGTGGTCAGGCAGGTGGGCTCAGAGTTCGGACAGGCAAGGGTCAAAAACCAGGAGGGCGAGAAAAAGAGAGACTGGGGAAAAGCAGGAGCTGAGAAAAATGCTGGTTGACTTGACAAACAAGACGAACTGGCAACAGAAAAACAAGGAGAACACAGGTATAAATACACAGAGTATAATGGGGAAGATGGGCAACACCTGGAGGGGGATGGAGACAAGGACAGGTGAAACAGATCAGAGAGGGAGAGGGGGGCGAATAGGGGGAGAAGCTAAATTGTCCTTAGGACCCACCAGAGTGCTCATTCCTACCAATGAGCTAGGTCTCTTGAAGGGACAGGTAGACACAATGACCGGCAGTACTGCATTACAGACAACTCTGGGTGATAAGTCTGCATACGCGTTCGGTGGAGACTGCACAGCTGCATCGGCTCGGGAAGAGGTAAATCGGCAGTTTTCTGAGGTTCTTTTTGGAGGAACTCTGGTAAGCTCGGATCCTCTCGGTGAAGTAGACGCCATGGACTTCCAGAGTTCATCAGATGCAAGGTGGGATCCTTGAGTGAGCGATTGGGACTGCAATCAGACCTCTTCTCCCTCCTACGTTCCCGTAGCCGTCCATCGATGGTTAAAGCGATGAGTGAGTCGAGATCCGTCGGTAGTTCCTGGGCAGCAAGCTCATCCTTTACTTCCTCTGATACTCTGTGCAGGAATGTGTCAAACAGCGCTTCCGCGTTTCAGGCACCCTCCGCTGCTAGCGTGCAGAAATCCACCGCATAGTCTGCCATACTGAGAGAGTCCTGCCAAAGCCGGAGTAACCTCCGGGCAGCCTCTCTCCCGGGCACCGGAGCCTCTAAAACTTTTCTCACCTCCACCACGAATACCTCCAGACTGAGGCAGACGGCGATTATTGTGCCACTACCGCCGTGGCCCAGGCGAGTGCCCTCCAGGACATTAGTGTAATTATGTACGCTATCCACGAGCGGGCCGAGGGGAACGAAGAAGGCTGCAGCTCGAAAACGAGGGAGCACTGGGAGATAAAGGCCCGGTAGGTTCTGGACTCTCCATCGTAGCGCTCCGGGGGAGGTAAGCGGGGTTCCCGGGAAACCACGGTGACGGCGCTGCTACCAGCCGGGTTACTGAGGTGCTGGGAGGTTACCATCGTGATAGGCTGCCTAGTAGGCAACCCACGGAATTGCTCCCAAAGCTAGGTCATGACATTTGGCCATGGTCTGGAACCCTTCCATCAGACCGCGAAGCAACTCCTCGTGCCTTCCAATGTTTAAGTCAGTTAAGAACAAATTCTTCTTTTCAATGACGGCCTAGAAACAACTGCCTTGTTCAGGGGCAGAACAACAGATTTTTTTACCTCCAATTCCTGGAAGCTGAACATGTCCCAGTTCTTCCATGGCCTGCATGCACACCAGATATGTCACCCATTGACCATTTGGGATGCTCTGGATCGACGTGTATGGCAGCATGTTCCAGTTCCTGCCAATATCCAGCAACTTCGCACAGCCAATGAAGAGGTATGGGAACATTTCCACAGGCCACAATCAACAGCCTGATCAAGTCTATGCAAAGGAGATGTGTCGCGCTGCATGAGGCAAATGGTGGTCACACCAGATACTGACTGGTTTTCTGATCCACACCCCTACATTTTTTACCTACAAGGTATCTGTGACCAACAGATGCATGTCTGTTTTCCCAGTGATGTGAAATCCATCGAAAAGGGTCCGAAAACGTGCCCATTTCACTGACTTCCTTGTATGAACTGTAACTCAGTAAATCTTTGAAATTGTTGCATATTGTGTTTATATTTTTGTTCAGTGTAACAATGGCGCAATAATTCATGGCTTCTGGGAGTGCTATAAAGTCCAAAGGTTATGGGCAGAGTTAGAAATTTGGCTGTCAGAAGGTGCATTTGGAAAGTATTTAGACCCCTTGACTTTTTCCACATTTTGTTATGTTACAGCCTTATTATGAAATGTATTAAATAAAAACAATTATTGGCAATCTACACACAATACCCCATAATTATAAAGCGAAAACAGATTTTTTGACAATTTTTTTCAGACCCTTTCTATGAGACTCGAAATTGAACTCAGGGACATCTTTGTTTCTAAAACTTGATTGGAGTCCAACTGTGGTAAATTCAATTGATTGGACATGATTTGGAAAGGCACATACCTGTTTATATTTTGCTCTGACAGTGCATATCAGAGCAAAAACCAAGCCATGAGGTCGAAGGACTTGTCCATAGAGCTCCGAGACAGGATCATGTCGAGGCACAGATCTGGGGATGGGTACCAAAAAATGTCTGCAGCATTGAAGGTCCCAAAGAACACATTGGCCTCCATCATTCTTTAATGGAAGAAGTTTGGAATGAGTCTATCAGCTATGCCTCTTTCTATTGCTGGCCCGCCCAGCCAAATGTAGCAATCGGGCGAAAAGGGCCTTGGTCAGGGAGGTGACCAAGAACCTGATGGTCACTCTGACAGAGCTCCAGAGTTCCTCTGTGAAGATGGGAGAATCTTCCAGAAGGACAACCATCTCTGCAGAACTCCACCAATCAGGCCTTTATGGTAGAGTGGCCAGACGGAAGCCACTCCTCAGTAAAAGGCAAATGACAGCCTGCTCGGAGTTTGCCATAAGGCACCTAAAGGACTCTCAGACCATGAGAAACATGATTCTCTGGTCTGATGAAACCAAGACTGAACTCTTTGGCCTGAATGCCAAGTGCCATGTCTGAAAGAAACCTGGCACCATCCCTACGGTGAAGCATGGTGGTGGCAGCATCATGCTGTGGGGATGTTTTTCAGCGGCAGGGACTGGGAGACTTGTCAGCATCGAGGGAAAGATGAAAGGAGCAAAGTAAAGAGAGATCCTTGATGAAAACCTGCTCCAGTGCGCTCAGGACCTCAGACTGGGGCAAAAGTTCACCTTCCAACAGGACAACGACCCTAAGCACACAGCCAAGACAACGCAGGAGAGGCTTCGGGACAAGTCTCTGAATGTCCTTGAGTGGCCCAGCCAGAGCCTGGACTTGAACCCGATCAAATATCTCTGGAGAGACCTGAAGATAGCTGTGCAGCGACGCTCCATGGCCAACCTAACAGAGCCTGAGAGGATCTGCAGAGAAGAATGGGAGAATCTCCCCAAATACAGGTGTGATAAGCTTTTAGCGTCATACCCAAGTAGACTCAAGGCTTTAATTGCAGCTAAAGGTGCTTCAACAAAGTACTGAGTAAAGGGTCTGAATACTTATGTAAATGTGACATTAAAGTTTGTTATTTGTAATACATTTGCAAAAATTTCTAAAAACCTGTTTTTGCTTTTAAGTCTACTCTCTGAATTTGCTACAACGTTTTGCTGTGTAGGAGAACGTTTTCATATCCTAGAAGCTTAATTAACCAAATCTCAAACAAATCAGGAATTTCAGCCGCCCTTGGAAGATTCATCACTTAATGCAGACACATGGCACTCAAACTAAACCCTAGAGTGCAATAAGGTAATCTGCCCACAGGTCTTTGCGCAGCACAAACACCTCTTTCAGCAAAGCTTTCTAATATACTTTGCTCGTAACTTTAGGTGTCATGACCACTAAAAAAGTAGTGCAACCAACATCACAACTTCTAACAGTTTTTTTTTTTTAGAGTGACACAGGATCGATAATAGGTTTGATTAAGGACAAATTATGATACAGGTTTATAAGCAGTGAACTTCCACTAGTAGTGTACACACAGGCCAGGTTTCAATAAGTCGCTGTAACATTCTTGATAAAAGAGTGAAAAGAGAGAGGGGGGCATATAGTCTTTTGTTTGGTCTGTAATAGTAGTCAATAGAACAATGACAGGCTCAGTGCCCTGTTGTCCAGCTATTTTAGACATCAGGAAGCAATTTGTGAGTTTGTTTACTTGACTGCAGAGCTGCTAAAGGAGTGTGGCATTCCAGTTGTTGTTGGTTAACTAGCTAGCTACATCACCCCACGTTGACAGTAGTGAGTTCTAGTGAAAATAAAATGGTAAACCATTTCTCAGAAGTCAGAACACTCAAGGGGCAAAGCACAGCTCCAAAGAATTGGGAGTGGCTAACAAGCTGTTGCATGGTTGAAAACTAGGCGTTGCATGTTTGAAAACCAGGCATTACTTGCAAGCAAGCCTACATGGAGCAGAAAACAGATAGCTTGATTTCAAACATTTTTAATAATGTTAGAAATTCAGATAATGTTAAAAATTCTTACCTCGACAGCAGTCATGCAAACAAATCACAGATTAAAGAAGATAATTCGCGACATTTCTCATTAGCTGGCTAGCCAGATCACCAATTCAGGATTTGAAAACTGAGTGGTTCTTCATAATTGACACATTCCTGAATAAACAACTAACTACAGTAGTTATTTTAATGTTGGTTATTCGTCAAAACTGCTGACAATTTCACCTGCTAGATATTGCAGTAGTGCCCAACTATGATCTTGAAAACACACTCTGCGTTGCATGCCCCAATGATCTAATTTTACATTCATATGAAAGTCATTTGTTGAACATTTTAACATCATTCATTGAATAAATAAACGTTATACTCACATTTTATGAAGTTGTTTATTATTCTAACTAGAAAGTGTTCTCCCAAGAAATGGCCAAATGAGAATTCTGTGACGTCATCACTCTGCGCGTCACGTGTAACACGGATTATTTGAATTAATGGATAGCCGACTCTCATCTGAGGCCACATTTGTGGATTGTAATATATCGACAGGTGGAAAACAATTCTCAACATTCTGTTGGCACAGAATACAGATCCACAAGCACTTTTTGAATGCGAAAATGCACATTCCATAGTTGTAAAGGTTAGGGATTTCTGAACATTTGCTCACAAATCATTCTACATCTGTTCAAATGGTAGTTTTATTTGTGAGCTATGTTGAATCTATTTACAGACCATCCATTTATTTGTGACTTATGGTGAATATTTGTGAAATATTTTTCCACTGATTATGGTATTAATTATGAAATATTTGTATATATTCACAGATCAGTTTTATTTGTGAGTTATGTTGAATATGCGTGCGAATCGTGGTAGACACACTTACAGAATAAAGAAAACAAATCTCACTCCATATGGTTGTCACGGATCCCCCGGTACTGCTGCTCATTCCGTTCAACAGCTCCGGAGGTCTACGTCACCGGCCTTCTAGGCATCACTGAACTGGACTCATTACCACCAACCCCAGACTGTCTTGTCTCACTTGGAACGCCTGGGGGTCATGGTCAGTCTCACCTCCGGGTATCGTCCTCAAGCTAATGGGCAGGTGGAGAGGGTTAATCAGGAAGTGGGCAGGTTCCTGAGGTGTTACTCTCAGGACCGGTCGGGGGAGTGAGTGGATTTTCTACCTTGCGCTGAGTACGCGCAGAATTCCCTCCGCCATTCCTCCACTAACCTCACTCCTTTCCAGTGCGTGTTTAGGGTATCAGCCGGCCCTGGCACCTTTGCATCCGAGCCAGACCGAAGCCCCTGCGGTGGACGAGTGGTTTCAACACAAGGAACAGGCCGACCGCCACCACAGTGAGGCGCCTGTTTTCTCTCCAGGCGACCGGATCTGGCTCTCCACCCTCCGCCTGCCCCTCCGCCTGCCCTGCCGGAAGCTGAGCACGCGGTTTGTGGGGTCGTTTAAAGTCCTGAGGAGGGTTAATGAGGTAACGTACCATTTACAACTCCCTGTTGATTACCGCATTAACCCGACCTTTCATGTGTCTCTCCTCAGACCAGTGGTGCCTGGTCCCCTCGCTGAGGCTGGACTCAGTGACACCCCGCCTCCTCCTCTGGACATCGAGGGAGGTCCGGCGTACTCAGTCCGTGAAGTTCTGGATTCGAGGTGTTGGGCGGGGCGTCTCCAGTACCTCATCGACCTAGAGGGGTACGGCCCAGAGGAGCGGTGCTGGGTTCCTGCGGTGGATCCGCACCGCGTCCCTGTGGTCGTCCCCGAGGCCGGTGTCGTCCCGCAGTTAATATGGGCAGTCAGTAGTTAGTCAACTTACAGTAAATGGAAAATATGAACAAATACCAACATGTTTTCAATCAAGTTAAATATTTCTTTAATACACAACACAATACATTCCAACTGTGTCTGTAATGAGTAATGGTTTACATATTTACCAGGGGCGGAAATCCCGGGGGGGACAGGGGGGACACGACCCCCCCCATCCTGGGAAAAATATGATTTGTCCCCCCCAATATATCACTGAAACATAACTATGTAATTTAAATAATATTAATAATACACAATGAAAGCAATTGTGCTGATTATAGAAACTTAATAGCGCGTTTTGAAATTTCAAAAGATTGCGACCCCCCCACCCTTTGCCTCATAATGGTTTGATCCACTGCCAGTTCCTTAGTTGGCAAGGTAACAGAGGGGTCGTGTCTACTGTCTGAAAGGCATTCAATGAACGTAACTGACGTGAGGTTAATCTAGTCAATCACGCACACACACTAGCTGAATATGCAAAGCTAGCGCGCAAATATTAACTATTAAGCTAGCTAGTACTTATTCCATTTATGTGGCGTCGTCAAAGATGGAATCTTTGCTATCGTCAATTTATTCCAAGACCAGCATGCAGATGATGTAAGTTAGTGCTTCAAAGTCCCTGTGATAAGGTTAGCGATAAACTGAAGTCCAAACTGAACAGAACTACACTCTCTTCTACCATTGTCTTAAATATATTTAATGGTCTCGTTGCAAAAGTTAAATTGTCGCAAGGGATCTTTTATCAATTTATTTTATTTCACCTTTATTTAACCCGGGTAGCAAAGATTATAGCAAACACCACTGAAACTGAATTGGTGCTCGCTAGCTTTGCAAATTCAGCTATTGTTGGAAGCCAGCCAATATGAAACAAACTATTAAAATTACAAAAGGTTGCAGCATATGTTGTGTAAATGGTGAACTCATACAGCTGTCAACTCTTGTCATTTTAATCTGTTTCACATTTGCTAGCTACCTTTTAGATCGAAGCCCAAATAGAATGATAGAAGATAAGATGATAGAAGCCCATCTCCTACTGTAAATAACCTGTGTGTGTGTGTAGCCAGCCAGCCAGCCAGGTAGAAAAATGGCAGAAAAATAAGACGGACATCAGAGTATTTTTCAGTACACCAAAACGCATAGTAAGAACCCTAGTAGCCTAATATCGCAAAGACTAGTTGATAAAATGTTCATAAGAAAGAAATGAAATTCTAATGGAAATGTTTCACAATGATGTCATTAGGCAGAGCAGGCAACAGATGGCACACAGACAGCAGAGTTGGGGACAGATATGCAGGGACAGACTGGCAGAGACAGGGAGTCTCAGGTAAGTTTGTTGAGTCTTTGTTTGGCAACATTATGAAAGGTTCTCAATTTTTTTGACTTGTAAAATAGGAACATAATTGGAAAATGCCATGGATACCCCCCACTCTCAACTTAAACTGGTGACTGAACTAAGATTTGTTAAAGGCAATGGTATTGCTGTTGTGATTAGTTGTGTAGTTTTGGGTACCGGTAGTTAGGAGTACGGCAAACACCTTATTTCTTTGGTTCCTCAATATACATTTACCATATTACAATGTAGGCTATGTGTTACAGCACTACTTTTGGTGTCCCCCTCAGGAATTGCTCTTGAGAAAATGTCATGTAATTGTCCCCTCCAAAGTTGATATCAGATTTTCGCCCCTGATATTTGCCTTCTGAAATTATGCATGTGGTGGACAGCATTCAAAGCGTTGGCTGTAAAATGGTAGGTTTAATATATTTGTGCATGGTGCATTAGACACAAATGGAGGGCATGACACCATATGCTCTGGACACAGCACATACACACAAGTACATATACTACTGCCTAATGAGCACAGAGTTATGACCCATTCTAAAACTAACAAACACCCTCGCCCTCTAAAACGGCAGCACGCACAGACATGCACGCACACACATGGACACAAACACATGCACACACAGACTCATTAACCTGGTTCGCTCTCTACCACTCAGAGTAAAACAGAAAGAGCACTGTAACCCCCCCCCCCCCCCCCCCCCAAACACACTAGTTACACACACAGGTGGTAGTGTCTGGAGATACAACTCACAACTATAACTGTGCCTCTGTTTTCTGTTTTCTCCCTGTTGTGCTGTCTGTCTCTGCATCTTCACTGCATTGTCACTGTCTCTCTGTTTGTGCTTCTCCTCTGCTGTCCTTCTGTCCGTCTGTAAATCTCTGTCTGTCTGTCTGTCTGTCTGTCTGTCTGTCTGTCTGTCTGTCTGTCTGTCTGTCTGTCTGTCTGTCTGTCTGTCTGTCTGTCTGTCTGTCTGTCTGTCTGTCTGTCTGTCTGTCTGTCTGTCTGTCTGTCTGTCTGTCTGTCTGTCTGTCTGTCTGTCATTCTCCTTGATCTCCTCTGTTGATTTTTCTTGGGAATTTGCTTCTCTTGCATGCTCTCTTTCCTCAACTTGATGATGGGCCATCATTATCTGGTTCACTGTCTGTGCTAGGCCAAGCATCATCCTAGTTGCGAATGAATAAATAGTTATTAGACAATTATAGGGAACACACATTATGAACTAATTTGCAGTTTTTAAGTGTCTACATGTAGACATAATTAGGATTATTGTGTCATATGTCACAAGTGTCTCCCCCAACCTTATTGTTAATTACTATTACATATTAGGGAATAGGCATCTGTGTGTCTCTCTCTCTGTTTTCTACCTACCTCCACTGCACTCGTCCCTGAGCTGTCTCTGCTAAGCCTAGCATCCTTTCTCACTGGTGCCAGAAGAGAGGGGAACACACTGCCTGTACTGAGCCCAGCAACATCCTAGTTGTGAATGAATAAACATATTTATTAGATAAATGCCACGGATTCCCCCGGTACTGCTGCTCATTTCGTTCACCAGCTCCGGAAGTCTACGTCACCGGCCTTCTACGTCACCGGTCCTGCGTACGGAACCCGCACCTGCACAGTGCCTGGAGAACTGAGCCTACATGCCCATGGGTGTGCGGGACCGCCCCCTTACCTGGGCGCACACGGCACTTGTGTCGGGTCATCTTGAGATAGGTGGCCCACCTTGGCTAGGGACGTCCAGGTTTACATCTCTTCCTGTTCCATCTGTGCCCAGTCTAAGACACCCAGACACCTCCCTTAAAAGAGGTTAAGGAAAGCTCCTTCCCCTGCCGGTTCCCTTCCCCTGCCGACCCTGGTCTCACCTCTCTGTGGACTTTGTCACTGACCTTCCCCCCTCCTAGGGGAACACCACCGTTCTCGACGTTGCGGACCGGTTTTCCAAAGCTTGTCGCCTCCTTCCTCTGCCTGGGCTCCCGTCGGCCATGCAAACCGCAGAGGCTCTTTTTATGCAGGTCTTCTGGTCTGAGCCCGTAATACCAACATGTTTCAAGCAGACCACCATAGTCCCTGTGCCCAAGAACACTAAAGTAACCTGTCTAAATGACTACCGACCCGTATCACTCACGTCTGTAGACATGAAATGCTTTGAAAGGCTGGTCATGGCTCACATCAACACCATCATCCCAGAAACCCTAGACCCACTCCAATTTGCATACCGCACCAACAGATCTACAGATGATACAATCACTATTGCACTCCACACTGCCCTTTCCCACCTGGACAAAAGGAACACCTATGTGAGAATGCTATTCTTTGACTACAGCTCAGTGTTCAACACCATAGTACCCTCAAAGCTCATCACTAAGCTAAGGATCCTGGGACTAAACACCACCCTCTGCAACTGGATCCTGGACTTCCTGATGGGCCGCCCCCAGGTGGTAGGGTAAGTAACAACACATCCGCCACGCTGATCTTCAACACGGGGGCCCCTCAGGGGTGCGTGCTCAGTCCTCTCCTGTACTCCCTGTTCACTCATGACTGCACGGCCAAGCACAACTCCAACACCATCATTAAGTTTGCTGATGACACAACAACAACGATGAGACAGCCTATAGGGAGGAGGTCAGAGACCTGACCGTGTGGTGCAAGTACAACAACCTCTCCCTCAACGTGACCAAGACAAAGGAGATGATTGTGGACAACAGGAAAAGGACCGAGCACGCCCCCATTCTCATCGACGGGGCTGTAGTGGAGCAGGTTGAGAGCTTCAAGTTCCTTGGTGTCCACATCACCAACAAACAAACATGGTCCAAGCAGTGTCTCCTCAGGCCAATGGTGCCTCGTCCCCTCACTGAGGCTGGACCCAGTGACGCCCTGCCTCCTCCTCTGGACATTGAGGGAATACCGGCATACTCGGGCCATGAAGTCCTGGATTCGAGGCATCGGGCGGGGTGTCTCCAGTACCTTGTCAACTGGGAGGGGTGTGGCCCAGAGGAGAGGTGCTAGGTTCTGGCGGTGGACATCGTGGTCGCTTCGCTGACCAGGGATTTTCACCATCGGCGCACTGACCGACCCGCACAGCATCCCTGTGTTTGTCCCAGAGGCCAGTGTCATCCCGCTGCATCGGGGGGGGTACTGTCACGGATTCCCCGGTACTGCTGCTAATTCCGTTCACCAGCTCTACGACACCAGCATTCTAAGCGTCATTGAACTGGATCATTACCACCAACCCTGGACTGTCTTGTCTCATTATGCACACCTTGTTCCATTCCCCCTGATTAGTATGTGTATATATGTGCCCTCTGTTCACAATTGTCCTGGTTGATTATTGTTCCATGTCCGGTCTTGTGAGTACCTATGCTCTATTGTATCGGTGTGCGTGTTACCATGTTAGTGTGCAATTTTTATTACGGGTCTCGTCCTGTGTATTTTCATTATGGGTCTCGTACCATGCATTCATTAGAGGTTTACACCTTGCTCTTTGTTTGGGTTACAGCCCTGTGTTATATACACTACCGTTCAAAAGTTTGGGGTCACTTAGATGTCCTTGTTTTTGAAAGAAAAGCAATTTTTTTGTCTATTAAAATAACATAAAATTGATCAGAAATACAGTGTAGACATTGTTAATGTTGTAAATGACTATTGTAGCTGGAAACGACAGATTTTTTTATGGAATATCTACATAGTAGTACAGAGGCCCATTATCAGCAACCATCACTCCTGTGTTCCAAACCCTTTTGCAATTATGTTAGCACAACTGAAAACTGTTGTCCTGAAAATAAAACTGGCCATCAATAAAACTTTTTTAGACTAGTTGAATATCTGGAGCATCAGCATTTGTGGGTTTGATTACAGGCTCAAAACGGCCAGAAACAAAGAACTTTCTTCGGAAACTCGTCAGTCTATTCTTGTTCTGAGAAATGAAGGCTATTCCATGCGAGAAATTGCCAAGAAACTGAAGATCTCGTACAACGATGTGTACTACTCCCTTCACAGAACAGCGCTAACTGGCTCTTTCCAGAATAGAAAGAGGAGTGGGTGGCCCCGGTGCACAACTGAGCAAGAGGACATGTACATTAGAGTGTCTAGTTTGAGAAACAAACGCCTCACAAGTCCTCAACTGGCAGCTTTATTAAATAGTACCCACTAAACACCAGTCTCAACAGTGAAGAGGCGACTCCGGAATGCTGGCCTTCTAGGCAGAGTTGTAAAGAAAAAGCCATATCTCAGACTGGCCAATAAAAAGAAAAGATTAAGATGGGCAAAAGAACACAGACACTGGACAGAGGAAGATTGGAAAAAGTGTTATGGACAGACGAATCTAAGTTTGAGGTGTTCGGCTCACAAAGAAGAACATTTGTGAGACGCGGAAAAAATGAAAAGATGCTGAAGGAGTGGTTGACGCCATCTGTCAAGCATGGTGGAGGCAATGTGATGGTCTGGGTGTGCTTTGGTGGTAAAGTGGGAGATTTGTACAGAGTAAAAGGGATCTTGAAGAAGGAAGGTTATCACTCCATTTTGCAACGCCATGCCATACCCTGTGGACGGTGCTTAATTGGAGCCAATTTCCTCCTACAACAGGACAATGACCCAAAGCACAGCTCTAAACTATGCAAGAACTATTTAGGGAAGAAGCAGTCAGCTGGTATTCTGTCTATAATGGAGTGGCAGTCACCGGATCTCAACCCTATTGAGCTGTTGTGGGAGCAGCTTAACCGTATGGTACGTAAGAAGTGCCCATCAGGCCAATCCAACTTGTGGGAGGTGCTTCAGGGTGAAATCTGAAGGACACAATTATTATTTCAATAAAAAATAATTTTTTTATAACCTTGTCAGCGTCTTGACTATATTTCCTATTCATTTTGCAACTCATTTCATGTATGTTTTCATGGAAAACAAGGACATTTCTAAGTGACCTCAAACTTTTGAATGGTAGTGTATATACGTGTTTGTTTTGGGCTTCGTCCTCGTCATGTTCATGACGTACACTATTTTGGGTAGTGAAATAAAAAATAAATAAATAAATATTTCGTATTGCTGCGCCTGTCTCCTATCATTGTACAACGTGACAATAAAGAATTAAAAAAACGGAATAAAAAGGTTACCATTGGCTCATAATACCTTATAAAAGCCTAACTACTTATTTAGCAAATTTGTGGATTTTCCAAATCAAAGTTTATTGGTCACATGGCCAGAATACAGGATGTACAGTTGAAGTTGGAAGTTTACATACACCTTAGCCAAATACATTTAAACTCAGTTTTAAACAATTCCTGAAATTTAATCCTAGTAAAAATTCCCTGTCTTAGGTCAGTTAGGATCACCACTTTATTGAAGAATGTGAAATGTCAGGATAATAGTAGAGAGAATTATATATTTCAGCTTTTATTTCTTTCATTACATTCCCAGTGGGTCAGAAGTTTACATACACTCAATTAGTATTTGTTAGCACTGCCTTTAAAATGTTTAATTTGGGTCACACGTTTCGGGTAGCCTTCCACAAGCTTCCCACAATAAGTTGGGTGAATCTTGGCCCATTCCTCCTGACAGAGCTGGTGTAACTGAGTCAGGTTTGTACACCTCCTTGCTCGCACACGCTTTTTCAGTTCTGCAGACATTTCTCCAAAAAGTACAATCTTTGTCCCCATTGGCAGTTGCAAACCGTAGTCTGGCTTTTGTATGGCGGTTTTGGAGCAGTGGCTTCTTCCTTGCTGAGCGGCCTTTCAGGTTACGTCGATATAGGACTTGTTTTACTGTGGATATAGATACTTTTGTACCTGTTTCCTACAGCATCTTCACAAGGTCCTTTGCTGTTGTTCTGGGATTATTTTGCACTTTTCGCACCAAAGTACGTTCATCTCTAGGAGACAGAACGCGTCTCCTTCCTGAGCAGTATGATGGCCGCGTGGTCCCATGGTGTTTACACTTGCGTACTATTGTCTGTACATATGAACGCAGTACCTTCAAGCGTTTGGAAATTGCTCCTAAGGATAAACCAGACTTGTGGAGGTCTACAATTATTTTCTGAGGTCTTGGCTGATTTCTTTTGATTTTCCCATGATGTCAAGCAAAGAGGCACTGAGTTTGAAGGGAGGCCTTGAAATACATCCACAGGTACACCTCCAATTGACTCAAATTATGTCAATTAGCCTATCAGAAGCTTCTAAAGCCATAACATCTTTTCTGGAATTTTCCAAGCTGTTTAAAGGCACAGTCAACTTAGTGTATGTACACTTCTGACCCACTGGAATTGTGATACAGTGAATTATAAGTAAAATAATCTGTCTGTAAACAATTGTTGGAAAAATGATTTGTGTCATGCACAAAGTAGATGCCCTTCCCGACTTGTCAAAACTATAGTTTGTTAACAAGAAATTTGTGGAGTGGTTGAAAAACGAGTTTTAATGACTCCAACCTAAGTGTATGTAAACTTCCGACTTCAACTGTCAATGTTGCAGCAAAATTACAGATAGAACAATGAGACAGATATTTCACCTGATGTACAAATGTGAAGCATCCACTTGGAGTTTCCACTGGCTGGCAGTGGGAGAAGATACATTTTGTCCGACATTCTGCACATTTTCTCATCGATGGAACATTTGATCTCAATACAGTTTTCTGTTCCCAAAAGTAGAATCTGTTATGAACAGAGTGGACTAAGTTTTGTAGACTTTACCCTTTGCAAAAGTAAAAAAACTAAAATTGCATTGTTAAGGAGTGCAAAAGCAAATTGAGTTATTGCACACGCTCACTTCACAGAGTAGGCATTCCCTTACGGAAATATGCAGATGTATGCTAGAATGCGCAAATAAGATATCGCTAGCTCGTGCTGGGCTCTGCCCACCTCTTTGCTTGTTCTGCCCACTAGGACTCATTTGTTCCCATTGGAAACGACAGGCTGTGGTCTATCTTGGTTTAATTATAAAAACCGGCAAAATGTTTACTCACTGGCTCGCCTCAACAGTGCAATACACATACAGTAACAGTCAAAGTTTTGGACACACCTACTCATTCAAGGGTTTTTCTTTATTTTTACTGTTTTCTACATTGTAGAATAAAAGTTAATACATCAAAACTATGAAATAACACATATGGAATGATGTAGTAACCAAAAAAGTGTTAAACAAATCCAAATATATTTTATATTTGAGATTCTTCAAAGTAGCCAACCTTTGCCTCGATAAGGCAGCTTTGCACACACTTGGCATTCTGTCAACCAGATTCATGAGGTAGTCACCTGGAATGCATTTCAATTAATAAGTGTGCCTTGTTAAAATTTAATTTGTGGAATTTCTTTCCTTCGTTTGAGCCAATCAGTTGTGTTGTGACAAGGTAGGGGTGATATACAGAATATAAACCTATTTGGTAAAAGACCCAAGTCCATATTATTGCAAGAACTGCTCAAGTAAGCAACGAGAAATGACAGTCCATCATTACTTTAAGACATGAAGGTCAGTCAATACGGAACTTTTAAAGTTTCTTCAAGTCACTCGCAAAAACCATCAAGCGCTATGATGAAACTGGCTCTCATGAGGACCGCCACATGAAAGGAAGACCCAGAGTTACCTCTGCTGCAGACGTCAAGTTCATTAGAGTTACCAGCCTCAGAAATTGCAGCCCAAATTAATGCTTCACAGAGTTCAAGTAACAGACACATCTCAACATCAACTGTTCAGAGGAGACTGTGTGAATCAGGCCTTCATGGTCGAATTGCTGCAAAGAAACCACTACTAAAGGACACCAATAAGAAGAAGAGACTTGCTTGGGCCAAGAACCACGGGAAATGGACATTAGAACGGTGGAAATCTGTCCTTTGATCTAATGAGTCCAAATGTGAGATTTTTGCTTCCAACCACTGTCTTTGTGAGACGAAGAGTAGATGAACGAATGATCTCCGCATGTGTGATTTCCACCGTGAAGCATGGAGGAGGAGGTGTGATGGTGTGGGGGTGCTTTGCTGGTGACAGTGTCAGTGATTTATTTAGAATTCAAGGCACACTTAATCAGCATGGCTACCACAGCATTCTGCAGCAATACGCCATCCCATCTGGTTTGCGCTTAGTGGGACTATCAGTTGTTTTTCAACAGGACAATGACCCAAGACACCTCCAGGCTGTGTAAGGGCTATTTGACCAAGAAGGAGAGTGATGGAGTGCTGCATCAGATGACCTGGCCTCCACAATCACCTGACCTCAACCCAATTGAGATGGTTTGGGATGAGTTGGACCGCAGAGTGAAGGAAAAGCAGCCAACAAGTGCTCAGCATATGTGGGAACTCCTTCAAGACTTTTGGAAAAATTCATGATAAAGCTGGTTAAGCGAATGCCAAGAGTGTGCAAAGCTGTCATCAAGGCGAAAGGTGGCTACTTTGAAAAATCTCAAATATAAAATATATTTTGATTTGTTTAAATAGTAAATAGTAGTAAAAATAAAGAAAAACCCTTCAATGAGTAGGTGTGGCTAAATTTTGACCATCCCACATTTGACAGAATTGCCAGAATTGCCCACAGACATCTAAAGTAAACCACACGCGCACACACACACACACACACACATTAATGTGTAGTTGCTCACAAATGCACACACATGCAAAAACACCAGTTATCTAAAATAAACATTGATGTCTGCTGAAAAAGCCAAAATTGCTGGCAGAGCCAAACTTCTCCCAATTAAATATTATTCACAGGAATTCCCCTCAGTCCTGTGTATGTGTGCGTGTGTGTGCGCGTGCGTGTTTCAGAGAAAAGTTAACGTCTACCAATTCACCCCTTGTTATAGTGGTTTCATAATTGACTCATGATCTGATTCTACTTGTTTATAAGGAGCAAACTCTCTCTCTTTAAAAAAATAGGGCATTTGGCTCACCTAAGCATATGTATGTACAGAAAAAGACATATAGAGGAAAGGGTTATGAGCTTCAAAGAGAGGAAAACACAAAGGGCTACAAAGTTTCAGCAGAACTATTTCCCCTGCTCTTACAAGACAGTTTCACATTTAGCCTTCTGAAACAGGCTCTTTCACTCCCAGGCCTTGGCCTGTGTTTTGTTTAGTGGTAACCTAGCAACGAGCTGTTTCTGCTTATTTCTCTCTCCACCACCCCACAATGTGTGTGTGTGTGTGTGTGTGTGTGTGTGTGTGTGTGTGTGTGTGTGTGTGTGTGTGTGTGTGTGTGTGTGTGTGTGTGTGTGTGTGTGTGTGTGTGTGACTCTCACACATCTGCTTTGGATTGTGGAGGGGTTCAATTCTGACTGGGAAGGGGAAGGAAAAGGGATATCTAGTCAGTTGTACAACTGAATGCATTCAACAGAAATGTGTCTTCCGCATTTAACCCAACCCCTCTGAATCAAGAGAGGACTGCACCCTGATTCCAGTGATTTCGTTACAGACAGAGAGAGAGAGAGAGAGAGAGAGAGAGAGAGAGAGAGAGAGGGGTGAGTTAGTGTCACTGAGAGGGGGGAGGGGGAGTAAGAGAGAGAGAGAGATGTGACTAGGAAAGAAAGAAGGGAAGAAAGTGAATTATGAGAGAGGCGCTCGAAAGTCAAAACCACAACACTACAGAGAGCATCTGTTTGCACAGGAGAAAGGAGGAGGAGAGAGGGGGAGGAAAATAGCAAAAATACACATTTTATTGTGCTATAAAGGTTTGCAGTGTTTAATAACAAAGGTCCCATCCCTGCCTCCTGCAATGGAATTGGGTTTGGCTGTGGGAGAGTGAGAGAGAGAGTAGGGGGAGAGGAGGAGATCAGGAGAATGATAGAGACAGAAGCCTTGTTTATACCTGGTGCTAACATGCACCCTTTGTCCTGATCTTATTCACATTCTAATTGTGCCCACTTTGTAGCTGTTGCATCTACACATGGTAGTTCAATCAAGTGCAGGTTTAACTGAATTATCAACAAAGAGAATGCAATTTCCCCCACCGGCTGCTCCCCCGGTGGGGGAAAGGAGTTCCATTGACAGGCCTTGAGGTTATTATAGCTGGTGTATAGCTAGCTGGTGGTGGTAGGGAGTTTGATGGTTGCTGAAAGCTGTTGCTGAAAAACAGAAAGTGAGAGAACATGGGTAAACTGACATATAAATACATCCCGAGATTAATGGCCATTGGTTGAGAGAGAGGAAGGTGATAATTGTAAGAGTGAGCCCATAGGTTGAACAGCAAGCGTGAGGAATGTGCCGTGCTTATAGGCTATGCGGTAACTAGGTGAGTGACAATACGCACATGGCTAATATGATAAAAGGAGAAGAAACAAGACGCTATGCTGATGATACGTTTGTATTCATTCCCACTATGCCCATAGAATCTCTAGGAAAACAAGAGGCCAAGGTTTATGTCTCATGATTAACAACTCATGGTCAAATCAAATCAAATCAAATAGTATTTGTTACATGCTTCGTAAACAACAGCTGTGGGCTAACAGTGAAATGCTTATTTACAGGCCTTTCCCAAGAATGCAGAGAGAAATAATAAAAAAGTGAAACACGTAATAATAAAAGCAATAATAGATACACAATGAGTAACGATAACTTGGCTATATACAAGGTACAGAGTGGATGTGCAGGGGTACGAGGTAATTGAGGTAGATATGTATATAACTAGGAATAAAGTGGCAGATAGTAAACAGTAGCAGCAGTAGCAGAGATGTGATGAGCCCAAAAACGCTGTGCAAAAAGGGTCAATGCAGATATTCCGGGTAGCTATTTGGTTAACTATTGTATTTAACTAACTATTTAGTAGTATTATGGCTTTGGGGTGGAAGTACTTCAGGGTCCTTTTGGTTACAGACTTGGTGCATCGGTACCGCTTGCCGTGCGGTAGCAGAGAGAACAGTCTATGATTTGTGTGGCTGGAGTTGTTGACAATTTGTAGGGACTTCCTCTGACACTGGCTGGTATAGAGGTCCTGGATGGCAGGGAGCTCGTACGAACTACCCTCTGTAGTGTCTTGAGGTCGGATGTCAAGCAGTTACCATACCAAGTGGTGATGCAGCCAGTCAAGATGCTCTCAGTGGTGGAGCTGTAGAACTTTTTGAGGATCTGAGTGCCGATGCAAAATCTTTTCACCCTCCTGAGGGGGGAGAGGTGTTGTCATGCCCTCTTCACGAGTGTGTTGGTGTGTTTGGACCATAATAGATTCTTAGTGATGTGGACACCGAGGAACTTGAAGCTCTCGGCCCGCTCCACTTCAGCGCCATCGATGTGAATGGGGGCGGGCTCGGCCCTCCGTTTCCTGTAATCCGTGATCAGCTCCTTTGTCTTGCTGACGTTGAGGGAGAGGTTGTTGTCCTGACACCACACTGCCAGGTCTTTGACCTTCTCCCTATAGGCTGTATCATCTCGTCTGTGATCAGGCCTACCACCGTCGTGTTGTCTGCAAACTTAATGATGGTGATGGAGTCGTGCGCAGCCATGCAGTCGTTGGTGAACAGGGAGTACAGGAGGGGACTAAGCGCGCACCCCTGAGAGGCCCCCTTGTTGAGGGTCAGCACGGCGCATATATTGTTGCCTACCCTCACCACCTGGGGGCGTCCTGTCAGGAAGTCCAGGATCCAGATGCAAAAGGAGGTGTTCAGCCCCAGGGTCCTAAACTTTGTGATGAGCTGGGAGAGCACTATTGTGTTGACCGCTGAGCTGTAGTCAATAAACAGCATTCTCACATAGGTGTTCCTTTTGTCCAAGTGGGAAAGGGCAGTGTGGTGTGCAATAGAGATTGTGTCATTTGTGGATCTGTTGGGGTGGCATGCAAATTGGAGTGGGTCCAGGGTATCTGGGATGATGGTGTTGATGTGAGCCATGACCAGCCTTTCAAAACATTTCATGGCTACAGATGTGAGTGCTATGGGGCGATAGTCATTTAGACAGGTTACCTTGGCTTTCTTGGGCACAGGGATTATGGAGGTCTGCTTGAAATATGTAGGTATTAGAGACTGGGTCAGGGAGAAAATGTCAGTGCATGCTCTGAGTACGCACCGATGCAAACTTAATCGGAAAGTATGCAAAAGTAACAACAACGTAAAAAACTATGCAACATTTCTTGAAGAGAGAATACACTCCGACTTCTGAATGAAATGTTACCTATTCACATCTCATATGTTGCCTGACTACAATATTTGATCTTGATACGTTAATAAATACATGCTATGTTAATTTTGGCATGTTTACCTGCCTACGTACCGTAGATCACAAGCCCATAATAAGTCAATAGGGCTAACTGGCTAGCTACTACTGTTAGCTAGCCACGAAGAATTGTTAGCTAGCTACCCATGAAGAATTTACATATATCTTGCATAATATTTGTTTTTAGGTAATTATGCCTGTTAAACTATCTGGTTTGCTACATTATTACGATTCACATATGTGAATTGACCGCCTCGATTCGGTCTTATGTAGCAAAATTTGAAATTGTGTTTTTTACATTGAATAAAAGTAGAGCCAGAAAATTGTATATCATACACTACAGATGAGGAACAATGGGAAAGTAATTCTGCTTTGAAAGTTTTTAAACCTTTAACCCCACTGTTGAGAAAATTGTCCTTGAATGTTTTGGTACACCTACTGGAGAGCTCTACAACCATTCAGCATCATTCACAACCTCTTCAGCCTTAGTCCCAACCATCTCTTTAAGGATTCACATATGAGGCCATGTGGTAAACACATGCTATATCAAATAAAAGTTTATTTGTCACATGCACAGGATACAGAAGGTGTAAACGGTACAGTGATAGTACTTGCAAACTTGCATATAGCAATATCAAAAATAGAAATTATCCAGATAAAAATATTTTATATATATTTTGTCATTATTAAATTATGCTTACCCGACACACTTGTCTAAATTGATGGGTCATGTGAAGGAAATGCTATAACCACCCCTCATCCACATCTAGCTAAGTGGATGGGTCACTATTATCTAGACGTGTACACACGTTCATGTAATACAATAGATGGCCATAATCACCCCCAGACACACCTGTTATTTTGATGGATCATGTAATAATCCACCTGAAGTGGAATCTTTGGTTAAGACATGTAGCTAGATAGGTAGCTAGCTAAATAACGAACTGGCATAACCCCAACTCATACTACTACCAATACAAACACTGTCATTGCTGTAGTATGAATCTGCAGGTAGCTAAAGCTAACAAACTAGGTTCAATGTTAACTAGCTAGCATTAGGCTATAACTAGCAATGCAAATGGATTTCTGATTCAAATAATATTACTTCACAGATCATACACGTAACGTTAGCTAGCGAGCCAGCAAGCTAACGTTGGCTAGCTAACTAACAGTATGCTTTAACTTGCAATAAAAATGACTGTCTGACAAAATTAGAAATGTATATCTGGAAAATGTAGCTAGACTCTTACCCCTTATACATGGATGAATGCTTCACGGCAGACTGGAACATTTAACTCCCTTTTGTTTGTTGCTACATCTTGTGTCAAGTCACTCCGGTTCACACTGACCGTGGTGTTTGCAGAAAGTAGCCCATCCCGTTTTCCTACTGATCTGTCGATAGCGCCTGCTAAATTCAGGGCATCAATGTTGTTGATAAAAGTAGCAAAACTTTTGTTGTTCTCGATGGCTAACGTTATATCTTTCAAAAATGGTGCGGTAGAAAGGACTGTAAACACATACTGAATAGCTCACGTTATAGACAGAAGTGTGCTACATGGCAGACCAATCCAAACTCATCTCTTGCCATAACCAGCCCATATATTATCTCAGCCAATCATTGCAAGTGGGAAGGTTTCTGACTTTTTTCATGGCTAAACCAATTAGGTTAATAATTTAACAATTTATTTGTATTTATGGATGGAATACAAGTTTGTTATTATTAAGGCATATGAAAGTTCACATGTTCCAGAAGGCATTTCTGCCAAAAAAACACATTTTGATAGAAAAAAATGTTTATGTTCAAATGCTGCTCCTGTGATGTAGTGACGTGCGACATACGCCTAGTTTCGTGAAACGAGTCACATATAGCTGGCTGATAGTTATGAAGTAAAACGGTTGCTTTGTGTATATCTTGTTTCATCTCTATTGTCATTGTCCTGGCTGGAAGACGGTTCAGTGAATGGGTAAGTCCATAAGTCAATAGGGCTAACTGGCTAGCCACAAAGAATTGGTAGCTACCCACGAAAAATGTACATCTACCTTGCATAATATTAGTTTTAGGTCATATTTGCTGGCTAGCTAGATTATTACGATTCGCATATCTAGCTGATAATTATGAAGTAAAACGTTTGCTTTGTGTATATCTTGTTTCGTCTATTGTTGCCGTTGTCCTGGCTGGAAGTAGGTTCAGTGAAACGACAGGAAGAAAGGAACAGAGAGTAGGAGAGAGGGGAGAAGAGGAAGGGAGGGAGGGAGGAGAGGAGGAGGAGAGAGGGTCAGTGAATGGAAAGAGAGAGGTCCATTAAAATAGTGAAGCGTCGGTCGACATCTGCAGAACAGCCCAGTAAACCCACTGAACCCTCTCCCTCTTTCTCCCTCCCTCCCTCTCTCTTTCTCTCTCTCTCCACACCTTGCTTACATGTGTCAGAGAGCTGCCAAAGCCAAAGCTGTGTTTATATACGCCCATCTCCCTCTTCCTTTTCAACCCCCCTCCCCCCCATCTGTCTCATATGGCTTAGCTTCGGCTCATCACAGACATTACTGGAGAGTCTGTCTACATTCCCCTTAACCTCTACAACAGCTGTGTTTGTTTGTGTGTGTGTGTGTGTGTGTGTGTGTGTGTGTGTGTGTGTGTGTGTGTGTGTGTGTGTGTGTGTGGCAGGGGGCTGATTTTTCTATGACAAAATCTGGTCATTTTACCCTTGTTCCCACTAGACCTCTATAGCCACCCCAAACACACACACCACACACACTCACACACACGTCTGGCATTGTCAGACTAGAGGCCAGTTGGTGTTTTCCTAGTGCTCAGCAGCCCAGTGTTCCATTACCACAACAACAACCAATCACCCGGCAGTAGGTGAGGTGTGTGTGTGTGGCTATAGAGGTCAACAAGGTGAGAGTCCAACCAGGAGTCAGTGTTGACAGTTGAGTTTGTGGTCGCTAACCTGAGGTGTAATCATTAGTCCAAACCGTTGCAAACAGTTCCGTTTTGCAACTAAAATGAGAATTTCTATTGGATAAATTTAGGTAGCTCCCCACCCCCGTTTGTTTTCGTATGCTTCTGTTTGGTTCATTGGGAATACACCCCAGATAACACACACACTTTCCTTCTAGGCTGGTTGACCAAGCAACTCAACATCCGACAGCTTACTGCACCAGACCAAACACACAGGCAGTGGCATGGGTTAAATTGCTCTGTGACGGATCATTTCATCCATCTCTCCAGCGTGACAGCGTAGGGTGTGGAATAAGGGGAGAGAGATTCTCCATCAATCTTTTCATTAGATACGTGGACAAATGAGACTCTCTATGGGACAGCCCCTGCCTCTACTTCATCCATCTCACCCCTCCCTCTCTCCATCCCTTCATTTCATCCCCTAGAGAGCGTGAGGAGAGGAGAGATGCTTTCAATCAATAAGCTAAATGGACAATATCCCTTTTATAGGACACACAGGCGATTACCATGAAATCTCACTTATTTTTTCCCAGGAACGCGCACGCACACACACACCCACACACAGTCTTGGGCCTTTATAAGAGCTGTAATTTCCAGTAATCTATTAGCATTAATTCATTAGCTAGAGCTGCAGCAACGGTACCAAGCTGCCATGTGCTTTCCTGGAAACCTCTGTTCCCTTATCACTCTAATAAGTGAGTTTAAAGGAATATAGGGCTTTCTAAGAATTTTCCAGCTAAGTGTTACTGGATGTTGATTTGTGACTGAGAACACTGTTTGAAATGCATTCTATGAAATCAGTTATATACAGTAAGCACTCAGCCTCTTTTATTTCCCTGACTCAGGTCTACCCCCCCCCCCCCCAACCTGCTCACTGCTCCCTCTCTCTCCCTTCTCCTCACCCTCATCAAAATCAATGCTACAGGACTGTTTTGATCACGTGGACTGGAATATTTCGAGCTCTCGAGTGGCGCAACGGTGTAAGGCACTGCATCTCAGTGTTAGAGGCGCTAGTCCAGACCCTGGTTAGATCCCGGGCTGTATCGCAACCGGCCATGATCGGGAGTCCCATAGGGTGGCGCACAATTGGCTCAGCGTCGTCGGGTTAGAGGAGGGTTTGGCCGGGATAGGCCGTCATTGTAAAATATGAATTTGTTCTTAACTGACTTGCCTAGTTAAATAAAGCTTAAAATATGTTCAGAGTCGCCTCCGATAATAACATCAACAAGTACACAGACTCAGTCAGGAAATGCAGAGAGGGTGACTATTCGCACATATCCCAACCAGAAACTGTGGATAAATGGCAACATATGCTCAAAATCGAGAGCGCGGACGACCGCGCCTGGTATCTGTGGATATGGATGAATACAAGAAGACCAGCTACAACCTCCAGAAATCCAGAAAAGATACAAAAAATACAGTACAGGGACAAAATGGAATCACAATTCAAGGACTACCAACGATCATGGATTATAAAGGGAAGCTAGCTATGTGTTGAACACTGATGCCTCTCTCTCAGGTGAGCAAAACACTTTTAATGTTCGCTTTGAGATTAACAACATTGATCCTCCTACGAGGGCCCCCGCTACACAAGAGGACACAAAGGTAATCTTCTGTCATCATGAAATTCTTCACCAGATGGTCTGTGGGGGTAGACCATTTCTGATTGTCAGTGATGTGTACGCCAAGGAACTTGAAGCTTTCCACCATCTCCACTGCAGCCCCGTAGATGTGGATAGGGGCGTGCTCCCTCTGCTGTTTCCTGAAGTCCACGATCAGCTCTTTAGTTTTCTTGACATTGAGGGAGAGGTTATTTTCCTGGCACCACTCCGCCAGGGCACTTACCTCCTCCGTGTTGGCTTTCTTGTCTTTGTTCGTAATCAGGCCTCCTACTGTTGTGACGTCTGCAAACTTGATGATTGAGTTGGAGGCGTGCGTAGCCAGTCATGGGTGAACAGGGAGTACAGGAGGGGCTGAGCACACACCCTTGTAGGGCCCCTGTGTTGAGGATCAGTGAAGTGTAGTTGTTGTTTCACCACCTGGGGGCGGCCTGTCAGGAAGTCCAGTACCCAGTTGCAAAGGGCGGGGTTCAGATCTGGGGCCCCAAGCTTAATTATGAGCTTGGAGGGTACTATGGTGTTAAAAGCTGAGCTATAGTCAATGAACAGCATTCTTACATAGGTATTCCTCTTGTCCAGATGGGATAGTGCAGTGTGCAGTGTGATGGCGATTGCATCGTCTGTGGATCTATTGGGGCGGTATGCAAATTGAAGTGGGTCTAGGGTGTAAGGTAGAGGTGAGATGATCATTAAGTAGCCTCTCAAAGCACTTCATGATGACAGAAGTGAGTGCTATGGGGCGATAGTCATTTAGTTCAGTTACCTTTT
The DNA here is from genome assembly GCF_965601325.2 of Salmo salar. Lineage (NCBI taxonomy): Eukaryota > Metazoa > Chordata > Actinopteri > Salmoniformes > Salmonidae > Salmo > Salmo salar. Next base: position 24,308,581 of record NC_138313.1, read on the forward strand.
CTTTCTTGGGTACAGGAACAATGGTGGACATCTTGAAGCAATTGGAGACAGCAGACTGGGATAGGGAGAGATTGAATATGTCCGCAAACACTCCAGCCAGCTGGTCTGCACATGCCCTGTGGACGCGGCTAGGGATGTCATCTGGGCCGGCAGCCTTGCAAGGGTTAACACACTTAAATGTCTTACTCACGTTGGCCACAGAGAACGAGAGCCCACAGTCCTTGGGAGCGGGCAGTGTTGGTGGCACTGTGTTATCCTCAAAGTGGGCAAAGGTGTTTAGCTTGTCCGGGAGCAAGACGTCGGTGTCCGCGACGTAGCTGGTTTTACGTTTGTAATCCGTGATTGTCTGTAGACCCTGCCACATATGTCTCATGTCTGAGCCGTTGAATTGCGACTCCACTTTGTCTCTGTACTGACGTTTTGCCTGTTTGATTGCCTTACGGAGGGAATAACTACAAAGTTTGTATTCAACCATATTCCCGCTTTCAGTTTTGCACGAATGATGCCATCTATCCACGGTTTCAATAGTCACAGTGGGAACAACATCCCCTATACACTTCCTGATGAACTCAGTCACTGTGTCCGCGTATACGTCAATGTTATTCTCATGGGCTACCCGTAAAATATCCCAGTCTGCGTGATCAAAACAATCTTGAAGCATGGATTCTGATTGGTCAGACCAGCATTGAATAGACCTTAGCACGGGTACTTCCTGTTTGAGTTTCTGCCTATAGGAAGGGAGGAGCAAAATGGAGTCGTGATCTGATTTGCCGAAGGAAGGGCGGGGGAGGGCCTTGTAAATGGATGGGTTTATTGGTGTTAAAATACACCAGTTATGCTATTTTGTACCACCAGGATGCTGATGTCATGCAGCCTGTCGTTTTTGTTATGCTTTTCTATAGCGACAATGACAAGTTTGGTGTCGGACGACAATATAATGTTCATGATGTCACTACATCTGTCTACAGACATGTCGATAGACGTAGTATAAACCAGCCTTTAGTCTTTGGTTGTTTAGTACACTATAGTACTCACTCTGTATAGCACATGGCCTCACATGTGAATCCTTAAAAAGATGGGTGGGGCTAAGTCTTTAGAGGATGTGAACGATGCTGAATTCGTGTAGACAAAGAAGAGCTACCTAAACATTCAAGGGCCATTTTCTCAAAAGTAAGGTTAAAAGTTTATCAACTTTCAAAGCAGAATAACTTTCCCATTGTTCCTCAACTGTAGTGTATGATACACCAGTTTCTAGCTCTGAGTCTCTACTTTTATCCAATGTAAAAAAACACAATTTCAAATGTTGCTTCGTAAGACTGAATCGAGCAGGTCGGTCACATATTCAATTTGTTTTGTGTAAGCCACAACCGTTCGCTAACGTTAGCGAACAGTCTGAGAAGGTAGTGTGCGGCGAATGTAAGTGTCTGTTTTGGATCTAAACTGCCCCTACAAATAATAATGTGGTCATGTAGGCTTTCTTTAACATGTAGTAGAAACAGCAAAGTCATTTGCAGTTTGATTATTGCCACAGAAAATACCACAGTAATCCTCAAAAAAAGTAGCTGTTTGACTTTTCACCGTAACATTTTGTAACGTTCATTCAAATCGTTCAACTGTAAATGTAACTAAGTAAAACGTTTGCCGCAAACAGAACCTTTGCTGAACTCACCTCTGGTATGGCAACTGCACCGCCCTCAACCGCAAAGCTCTACAGAGGGTGATGCAGAATACATCACTGGGGGTGAGCTCCCTGCCCTGTAGAACATTTACACCAAGCTGTGTCTGAGGAAGGCCCGGAAGATCGTCAAGGAAATCAACTAAATGTTCACTCTGTTACCATCTGGGAAACAGTACCGAAGCATCGGGTCTTGGACCAACAGGCTCTGAGACAGCTTCTACCAACAGGCAATCAAACTGCTGAACAGCTAACCCCTGACTCTCCACACATCCATCCCTTACACACACACACACACACACACACACACACACACACACACACACACACACACACACACACACACACACACACACACACACACACACACACACAGTCAACGTTGCTGTTCTATTTATTTACTATTACTACATACTATACAACTGTGCAACCAAGACACTATCTACTTTCCTCTATACGTGTAAACATTTGACATAACACACTCATAATATACTTTATATCCTATTGTGTACATACCAATAATATTACTATGCAAACTATCTTCTTACTTACTTATTTTTTATTTGACTTTTATTATTGTTATTGATATTGTACTGCACTGTTCAGGGAGCTCGCAAGTAAGCATTTCACTGTACCTTTTATACCTGCTATAAACTGTGTATTTGACAAATACAATTTGATTTGTCTAGTCTCCTGTATTAGCACTGTCTCCTCTGTTCCTCTGTCAGCACTAGTTTAGAGGTGTCTGTGTGTGTGTTTGTGTGTGTGCGTGTGTGCGTGTGTGTGTAGTTGTAGTGTGTGAGTGCGTGCGTGCGTGTGTGCGTATGTCTGTGCACACGTGTGTACATATGTCTGTGTGTGTGTGCGCATCCGCCCATGTAATAATAATAAATTGCATTTGTAGAGCACTTTTCATTTAGACACATAAATCACAAAGCTCTTTACATTGAGCGCAACCATTAAAAGAAAAAAAGCTAAAAGGCTAAAAAAACATTAGGCGAGAAACTTGAAGATAGCTAGCGGCCTAGAACTATACAAGATACACTAAATAATAAAGGGGGCGACAAGGACAAAACACTAGACCTTGAAACTAACGTATCATTTAAAATAAATAATAATAATTTAACTAGGCAAGTCAGTTAAGAACACATTTTTATTTACAATGACAGCCTACCAGGGAACAGTGGGCTAACTATACCCTGATGAAGACAGCTTGTCTGTCCAGACGTTGGACATTACATTTTTGCATCTGAGCTCCTAGAGTGTGCGGCTCTCCTTTATTTTTTTTTAAGTGTTCCACTCCGCTAGCCAGCACCTCACCTAAATAGGTGTGCGTTTCTTTTGCCTCTAGATTAAACAGTGGGTTAACTGTCTTGTTCAGGGGCAGAATGACAGATTTTTACCTTGTCAGGTCAGGGATTCGATCCAGCAACCTCTCGGTTACTGGCCCAATGCTCTAACCACTAGGCTACCTGCTGGTTACTGGTTCACCGCTCTAACCACTAGGCTACCTGCTGGTTACTGGCCCAACGCTCTAACCACTAGGCTACCTGCTGGTTGCTGGCCCAACGCTCTAACCACTAGGCTACCTGCTGGTTGCTGGCCCAACGCTCTAACCACTAGGCTACCTGCTGGTTACTGGCCCAAAGCTCTAACCACTAGGCTACCTGCTGGTTACTGGCCCAACGCTCTAACCACTAGGCTACCTGCTGGTTACTGGTCCAACGCTCTAACCACTAGGCTACCTGCTGGTTACTGGCCCAACGCTCTAACCACTAAGCTACCTGGCGCCCCCAGTAAAAGACCAACAACACACACTACAACATAGATCACATTAAGCGAAAGCCAATTTCAAGAAGTGTTTCTTGAGCTCAGACTTAAAGGCAGTGGTGGTCTGTGCATGTGAGAGGTGAGGGGAGCTCATTCCAGAACCGGGGGCCGAGACAGCAGAATGCTCGCTCACCCATTGTTTTCAGGTGCATCTTTGGGACTGCAAGGAGTCTTTGATCATTTGACCGGAGTGAACGTGAAGACTGTTTGGGGCTAAGGGAGTTCACTGAGATATAGGGGACCAGAGGCATTGAGGGTTTTGATGACAAACTGTTGGATTTTGACTTTCATTCTGAATTGGATGGGTAGCCAGTGGAGAGAGACTAGAATGGGGGTGATATGGGCAGATCTCCAGGTTCCTGCAGCCTGTGGATGCTTTTTGAGGGGAGACCACCAATGAGGGCATTGCAGTAATTGAGTCGGGAGGTGACGAGGGAGTTGACCAGCTTTCCCAGATCAGGTTTGGAGAGAATTTCCTGCCTGCGTGCATATGTGTGTGTTCGCGCCACGTTTCTGTGTCTGCATGTTAGACTGGCACCCGCGGCCCTAGCAGCTGTCTGTCTGTGCCGTGGTTCCATGTCACCCCCACAAAGCTAACAGGGTTTACCAAAGGGCCTAGGAGAGGTTAGAGGGACTACAGGGGTTAAAGATGGTTAAGAGAGGGGCTTAAGCACCTGGAGAGTAAAGGACAGACAGTCTCACTGGACATAATAGGGGTGTTTTAGACTTTGATCATTTATAATTCTGGTTATAAGAGTGGTGTCAACAGCTGGTGTAGAGAGAGAGAGAGGGCAGATATGGAAGAGTTGGGTCACTGACGCTAGAGTCTAGGAGGAAACAGGAGGGCTGAAGGTAGAGAGAGAGGTGGGAGAGGAGAGGTTAGGGAAACCCCCTCACTGACAGGGGTGTGTGAGTGCGTCAGCCTGAACTTCACAGCTCATTGCTAGAGTCTGGCTCGGCAGCCAAGTTCAGAACAGTTCAACACCACACATTTCTCACATACATTCTCGAAGGGGTTCATCCACGCTTCCATGGACAAATATCTTGCACATGTTTATATATATTTTTTCTCATGGGTTCAGCCACCTTATTGTCTATTTCTCTCATGGGTTCATTCACCTTATTGTCTATTTCTCTCATGGGTTCATCCAGCTTTTTGTCTGTTTCTCATGGGTTAATCCAGCTTTTTGTCTGTTTCTCATGGGTTAATCCAGATTTTTGTCTGTTTCTCATGGGTTAATCCAGCTTTTTGTCTGTTTCTCATGGGTTAATCCAGCTTTTTGTCTGTTTCTCATGAGTTAATCCAGCTTTTTGTCTATTTCTCTCATGGTTTTGGTATTTGATTAGGTTCCCCATTAGCTGTTGAGAAAGCAGCAGCTACTCTTCCTGGGGTCCACACAAAACATGAAACATGATATAATACAGAACATTAATAGACAAGAACAGCTCAAGACTAGAACTACATACATTTAAAAATGGCACACATAGCCTACATATCAATACACACTCACAAAATATCTAGGTCAAATAGGGGAGAGGCGTTGTGCTGTGAGGTGTTACTTTATCTGTTTTTTTAAACCAGGTTTGCTGTTCATTTGAGCAATATGAGATGGAAGGGAGTTCCATGCAATCATGGCTCTTTATAATATTGTATGCTTTCTTGAATTTGTTATGGATTTTGGGACTGTGTATGTGTCAGAGCTGTGTGTAAGTTCACTATGCAAACAATTTGGAATTTTCAACACATGAATGTTTCTTATAAAAATAATAAGTGATGCAGTCAGTCTCTCCTCAACTCTTAGCGAAGATAGACTGGCATGCACAGTATTTATATTAGCACTCTGATTACAAGACCAAGACGTGCTGCTCTGTTCTGGGCCAGCTGCAGCTTAACTAGGTCTTTCTTTGCAGCACTTGCCCAGATGACTGGACAATAATCAAGATAAGACATAACTAGAGCCAGGAGTTGCTTTTTGGAGTGTGGTGTCTTTATCATGGACCTCTCTGCATTTTTACAGCCATTGAATCTATATGTTTTGACCATGACAGTTTACAATCAAAGGTAACACCAAATAATTTAGTTTCCTCAATTTGTTCATTCCCAGATTCCTCTGAGGTCTAGAGCATAGGGAATTATTTGTACCGAATACAATGCTCTTAGTTTTAGAGATGTTCAGGACCAGTTTCTTACTGGCCACCCATTCCAAATCAGACAGCAACTCTTTGTTTCAGTGACTTCATTAACTGTGGTTGCTGATGCATATATGGTTGAATCATAAGCTTACATGGACACACCGGCTTTGTTCAATACCAGAGGCAGGTCCTTGGTAAAAATAAAATAAATAGAGGGCCTAGAGAGCTGCCCTGCGGTACACCACACCCTACATGTTTTACATTAGAGAAGCTTCCATTAAAGAAAACCCTCTGAGTTCTATTAGATAGATAGCTTTGAATCTACAATATGGCAAAGGTTGAAAAGCCATTCATCCAGCTTTTTGTCTCATAGAAGTCTTCCATTTGGCAAGGGTTAGAAAGGTCCATCAATCTGTTTTCTTGCTTTCAGAAAACAGACGCAACAGAAAGCATCCATTGAGTTTTTACTCTGTTTTCTGTCCTTCTTCTCCATAGCTGGAGGTGTTTACGGATATATTCAATCTCTCCCTAATCCAGTCTGTTGTCCCCACTTGCTTCAGTCTGATGTCCACCATTGTTCCTGTACACAAGAAAGCTAAGGTAACTGAACTAAATGACTATCGACCCGTAGCACTCACTTCTGTTATTATGAAGTGATTTGAGATGCTAGATAAAGATATACAAAAGTATGTGGACACCCCTTCAAATTAGTGGATTTGGCTACTTCAACCACACCCATTGCTGACACGTGTATAAAAAAATATCACAGAGCCAGTGACTTTCAATGTGGCACCGTCATAGGATGTTAGTTCGTCATATTTCTGTCCTGCTAGAGCTAGAGGGAACTGTAAGCGCTGTTATTGTGTAAGGGAAACATCTAGGAGCAACAACGGCTCAGCCTCAAAGTGGTAGGCCACACAAGCTCACAGAACGGGACTGCCAAGTGCTGAAGCGCGTAGTGCGTAAAAATTGGCTGTCCTCAGTTGCAACACTCACAACCGAGTTCCAAACTGCCTCTGGAAGCAACATCAGCACAAGAACTGTTCGTCGAGAGCTTCATGAAATGGGTTACCATGGCAAAGCAGTTGTGAAGTTGTGTAAAGCTCGCCGCCATTGGACACTGGAGCAGTGGAAACACGTTATCTGGAGTGATGAATCACGCTTCACTATCTGGCAGTCTGATGGACAAATCTGGATTTGGCAGCTGCCAGGAAAACACTACCTGCCCCAATGTATAGTGCCAACTGTATAGTTTGCTGGAGGAGGTATAATGGTCTGGGACTGTTTTTCATGGTTCGAGCTAGGCCCCTAAGTTCCATTAAAGGGAAATCTTAACGCTGACATTCTAGACGATTCTGCACATCCAAATGTGTGCAACAATTTGGGGAAGGCCCTTTCCTGTTTCAGCATGACAATGCCCCGTGCACAAAGCGAGGTCCATACATAAATGGTTTGTCGAGATTGGTGTGGAAGAACTTGACTGACCTGCACAGAGCCCTGACATCAACCCCATCAAATACCTTTCGGATGAATTGAAACATCGACTGCGAGCTAGGCCAAATCGCCCAACATCAGTGCCAGACCTCACTAATGCTCGCGTGGCTGAATGGAAGCACGTCCCTGCAGCAATATTCCAACATCTAGTGGAAAGCTTTCCCAGAAGAGCAGCGAAGGGCCCATGATTTTGGAATGAGATGCTCAACAAGCAGGTGTCCACATACTCTTGTTCATGTAGTGTATCACCTTTACCTTACCCAACACCCTAGACCCACTAAATCCTCCATACTGCCCCCAACAGATCCATGGATGACGCAATCGGCAACACACTGCACACTGCCCTATCCCATCTGGACAAGAGGAATACCTACAGTGCAGTTCTTATATACTTAGATGATTCATCTCACAATCACATCCTTCTCCATATGTGCTATAGAGTGTATGTAACTGCATTCACAGGTTCATGTACAGTGCATTTGGAAAGTATTCAGACCCCTTTGCTTACAGCCTTATTCTAAAATGTATTAAATTGTTTTTTTCCCCCATCAATCTACACACAATACCTCATAATGGCAAAGCAAAAATTGTTTTTTAGAGATGTTTGCAAATGTATAAAATAAAAAAAAATATTAAATATCACATTTACATATGTATTCAGATAATTTCCTCAGTACTTTGTTGAAGCACTTTTGGCAGCGATTACAGCCTCAAGTCTTCTTGGGTATGATGCTACAAACTTGGCACACCTGTATTTGGGGAGTTTCTCTGCAGATCCTCTCAAGCTCTGTCAGGTTGGATGGGGAGCTTTGCTGCACAGCTATTTTCAGGTCTCTCCGGAGATGTTTCATCGGGTTCAAGTCCAGGCTCTGGCTGGGCCACTCAAGGACATTCAGAGACTTGTCCTGAAGCCACTCCTGTGTTGTCTTGGCTTTGTGCTTAGGGTCGTTGTCCTGTTGGAAGGTTAAACTTCGCCCCAGTCTGAGGTCCAGAGCGCTGGGGAGCAGGTTTTCATCAAGGATCTCTCTGTACTTTGCTCCGTTCATCTTTCCCTCGATCCTGACTAGTCTCCCAGTCCCTGCTGCTGAAAAACATCCCCACAGCATGATGTTGCCACCACTATGCTTCACCTTTCCTCCAGATGTGTTGCTTGGCATTCATGCCAAAGAGTTCAATCTTGGTTTCATCAGACCAGAAAGTCTGACTTCCCTGTGGCTCAGTTGGTAGAGCATGGTGTTTGCAATGCCAGGGTTGTGGGGTTGATTCCCACAGGGGGCCAGTACAAAAAAAATGCATGAAATGAAATGTATGCATTCACTACTGTAAGTCGCTCTGGATAAGAGTGTCTGCTAAAATGACTAAAATGTAAGTGTAATCTTGTTTCCATGGTTTGAGAGTCTTTAGGTGCCTTTTGGCAAACTCCCAGCGGGCTGTCATGTGCCTTTTACTGAGGAGTAGCTGCCGTCTGGCCACTCTACCATAAAGGCCTGATTGGTGGAGTGCTGCAGAGGTGGTTGTCCTTCTGGAAGTTTCTCCCATCTCCACAGAGGAATTCTGGAGCTCTTTCAGTAACCATTGGGTTCTTGGTCACCTCCCTGACCAAGGCCCTTCTCCCCCGATTGCTCAGTTTGGCCGGGCGGCCAGCTCTAGGAAGAGTCTTGGTGGTACCAAATTTCTTCCAATTAAGAATGATGGAGACCACTGTGTTCTTGGGGATCTTCAATGCTGCAGACATTTTTTGGTACACTTCCTCAGATCTGTGCCTCGACACAATCCTGTTTTCAGAGCTTTACGGACAATTCCTTCCACCTCATGGCTTGGTTTATGCTCTGACATGCACTGTCAACTGTGGGACCTTATATAGACAGGTGTGTGCCTTCCAATTAATGTCCAATCAATTGAATCTACCACAGGTGGACACCAATCAAGTTGTAGAAAAATCTCAAAGATGATCAATTGAAACAGGATGCACCTGACCTCAATTTTGAGTCTCATAGCGAAGGGTCTGAATACTTATAAGGTATTTATTTTATTTTCTCACTTTGTCATTATGGGGTATTGTGTGTGTAGATTGATGCAGATTTGTTTTACTAAATCCATTTTAGAATAAGGCTGCAACATAGCAAAATGTGGACAAACTCAAGGGGTCTGAATTCTTTCCAAATGCACTGTATGTTCATCGACTACAGGTCAGCCTTTAACACCATAGTGCCCTCAAAGCTCATCACTAAGCTTGGGGCCCTAGGTCTGAAACCCGCAACTGCAGGGCTCACCAGTGGGTGGTGTGTTCAGCCCAATGCACCCGGTGTCACAGGAAGGCCCAGAAGATCATCAAGGACCTCAGCCACCCAAGCCACAGCCTGTTCAGCCCGATACCATCTAGAAGGCAGAGACAGTACAGGTGCATCAAAGCTGGGCCCAAGAGACTGAAAAACATCTTCCATCTCCAGGCCATAAGACTATTAAATAGTCACCACTAGCGGGCCTCCACGCAGTATCCTACTCTGAAATGTAGTCACTGTTACTACCCGGCTAACACACGGTATTAAACCCTGCGCATTAGAGACTGCTGCCCGATGTACATAGTCATTGAACACAGGTTACTTTAATAATGTTTACATACTGTTTTACACACTTCATATGTATATACTGTATTCTGGGCAAGGCTCATCCTATATAACTACTACTGTACACACCTTTTCTATTCATAAACTGTCCATAATGTCTATACTCACCATCATATACAGTACCAGTCAAAGTTTTGGACTCACCTACTCATTCAAGGGTTTTTCTTTATTTTGTATAATTTTCTACATTGTAGAATAATAGTGAAGACATCAAAACTATGAAATAACACATATGGAATCATGTAGTAACCAAAAAAGTGCTAAACAAATCAAAATATATTTTACTTTTTAGATTCTTCAAAGTAGCAACCCTTTGCCTTGATGACAGCTTTGCACACTCTTGGCATTCTCTCAACTAGCTTCACCTGGAATGCTTTCACAACAGTCTTGAAGGAGTTCCCACATACGCTGAGCACTTGTTGGCTGCTTTTCCTTCACTCTGCAGTCCAACTCATCCCAAACCATCTCAATTGGGTTGAGGTCGGGTGATTGTGGAGGCCAGGTCATCTGAAGCAGCACTCCATCACTCTCCTTCTTGGTCAAATAGCCCTTACACAGCCTAGTGGTGTGTTGGGTCATTGACCTGTTGAAAAACAAATGATAGTCCCACTAAGCCACTAACATACCCTCGTAAAACTGACCATCCTACCGATCCTCGACTTCGGCGATGTCATTTAGAAAATAGCCTCCAATACCCTACTCAATAAATTGGATGCAGTCTATCACAGTGCCGTTTTGTCACCAAAGCCCCATATACTACCCACCACTGCGACCTGTACGCTCTCGTTGGCTGGCCCTTGCTTCATACTCGTCGCCAAACCCACTGACTACAGGTCATCTACAAGACCCTGCTAGGTAAAGTCCCCCCTTATCTCAGCTCGCTGGTCACCATAGCAGCACCCACCTGTAGCACGCGCTCCAGCAGGTATATCTCTCTGGTCACCCCCAAAGCCAATTCCTCCTTCGGCTGTCTCTCCTTCCAGTTCTCTGCTGCCAATGACTGGAATGAACTACAAAAATCTCTAAAACTGGAAACACTTATCTCCCTCACTAGCTTTAAGCACCAGCTGCCAGAGCAGCTCATAGATTACTGACTAGGACCAGGAAGACAGAGAGAGGAATAGGTGTAATTGATAAATGTTTCAACATTTTTGGTCATGGCTCCAAACTGGACTGAGGTTTGAAACATGATTACTAAAATGTAAAGTAACTGTGTTACAGTAAAAAAAAACAGCCTGGAATATAGGGTGAGCCCAGTGTTCAGTGACCAAAGCACAAGGGTGGGCCATCCAGAAAATGAAAAACAAAACCAATGAGCTGCAGATGTTCTACTGGACACACACAGACACATAGACACACACACACACACACACACACAGCTGTGTCTTACTGTACTTGTGAGGACTTTTTGGGGAACAACAATTGGTTCCCATTCAAAAAACGCTAACCCTAAACCTTACCTTAACCCTAACCTTAACCCTGACCTTAAATCTAAACTTAACTCCTAACCCTAATTCTAATCCTAACTCTAATTCTAACCATAACCCTAAACCTAACTCCTAAGCCTAAAATAGCCGGAATTGTTGTTGGTTTACTATTTTTGTGAGGACTTCTGGTACTCACAATAGTCAAACGTGTACACACAGCACGCATACACACACACAGACAGCAAATGTTTTTAGACAAACACACGCAGACATATTTGGAATCCCCAGTTCCTCTCCAAGAAATGAATTTGCACCTAAATATATAATCATAAGCACATGGTTTTAAGGGCACTTAGATATGAATCTTATATAGCCTATATAGCCTAGAACTAAATACATGAGGGACATGGAATCTCCTCAACATTAGAGTAGACCACTTTTGCAGCTTCAAAATGACTAACAAATATATTTTCATAATGAGTGAGACAGGTAATAGAGTAATACAGTAACACTTGGCATCAAGTTCTTATTGTTACTTTGTGATTACAATAGAAATATTGTTGTTAAATAATAGTCATGTTAGATTGTATTCTGAGTAAACTATCCATTTAAAGGGAAAGGGGGGATACCTAGTCAGTTGTACAACTGAATGCCTTCAACTGAAATGTGTCTTCTGCATTTAACCCAACCCCTCTGAATCAGAGAGGTGGGGGGGGGGGCTGCCTTAATCGACATCCACGTCTTCAGCACCCGGGGAACAGTGGGTTAATTGACTTGCTCAGGGGCAGAACGACAGATTTTTACCTTGTCAGCTCGGGAATTTGGTTACTGGCCCAATGCTCTAACCACTAGGCTACCTGCCGCCCCTAAAGATGGTATTGTGTGTGTTTGAAACAAGAACACTTACCCTCAGATGTACTAAGAGGTTCGAAGTTGTTTTTGCAGAGCATGCAACTTTTTTGGAGGGGGGGGGGGGGGGGGATTATAACATACCATCTACCTGCAGTGAAGCCACTCAACATTTATATTACATTCAGTCATCTAACAGACTCCCATCCAGAGCGACCCACAGGAACAACCAGTGTCAAGTGCCCTTCCCAAGGGCACATCAACAGATCCCCACACAATCAAATCGGGGACGGAGCCAGCGACCTCTCGGCCACCAGCCCAACGCTCCTAACCACCATTCCACCAACCATCCAAGATCCCCCCCACAGTTCTCCCCCGAGAGATGCCCCTCAAGCTCCCAAGACCCCCCCACAGTCCCCCCTGAAAAACGTGTGTGTGTCGTGTGTGTGCGTTTGAATGCAAGTGTGTGTGTATGCATGTGTACACGCGTACTAGCATTGCGTGGCATCAGCCTCAGGCAAACAGGCATTGGATGTAACAACGTTCCCTTTTAGGGTAATTTAAACTTTTTGTATTTTTTGTTTATTTGGACTTAATTTTTTACTTTTATCTTTCGCTTTGACTGTCATTCTACCCCCCGCCCAACAACTTCACTCCCACCTGTCTCCAGTTACACATCCCAACCCTCAGCCCATCCCACCTACAGTATCTCTGCTGGCCACCCTTTTTGGATTTGCCATATACTGTATCTTTCAACTATGCTGTGATGTTTAGAAGCTATATAATCGAATAGAATCCACAGATTGCGAGTTGAAGATAAATACATTTACTAAGAGTATTAGTATATTAGTAATTGACTGACCAGGTCTCTCAAGATCTCCAAACAGTGCATTTTCTATGGTCAATATTAGATTAATGTTATGCTTTTTCAGCCATTCTGTATCCTCGCAACAAAATCTGCAGAGCTGCGATGGTTGTATGCCCCAAATATTCATCATTTTGTTGGTGGCAAGAATTCTGTCCAATCATTTTAGCTGAAAAGCACGAAGTGTTGAATTTTGTTTTATATACTGTACATAGTACTTGCTCAGACCTTGCGGGGGGCCCCATTAAACTGCGGTACGCCACTGCCGCAAGCGATGCCTTTTAACATTCAGAACGAGCATTGGGGCTCTTAACAAAACTTCCCCTGCCAGAAGATACTATCGTCAATAGGCACTAAAGGTAGTTAGCGTCTATGAATGGGTTACGTCAACATCAGCCAGCATGACTAACACTTCACTCCTCTCCCTACTCCTTCGTTCACGTCTTCTCCTTCTGTCGTCATTGACTCTCACTTGTTCTTGTTCGATCCTAAGCTGTTCACTTTCAGAATACCACATGTACATTATTAAATGTACAGTGTTCACCTCCAACCCAAAAAATGCTGCGTTATATTTTTTGTAACCGGAAGACGTAACGCGTTTGTGAGGTCGTCGATAGTTTACATCTCCCTCCCCACCCACAGTGCCCACCCCAAGTCCTAGTATCACACTCCTAATGGAAACACAATTACACTAGAGCTTGCATTAACATTAAACACTGGCGACCCACTGGTGTTGGGGTAAGTCTCAGTGGAAACGCGACATAATGGTGCCCGAGACAGCTGAGACTCTGACAAACACACACACACACACACACACACACACACACCACCACCACACCCCAATCTATATAATCCCTCATCCCTCCCTCTCTCCTTCCCCTGCAGATGAAGGTCGTTATAAGAGAGGGATGGAGGGAGGAATGGTGGAGGGGGATAAGGGGGTATCATATTCCCAGCCATTGCTGGAGTTAAGAAAGGTCAAGGACTCTCGTTTCTCATCCAAAGAAATGACTCCCCATTCCCACCATCCTTCTCGCTTTCTCTCAATTCAATTTCAATTCAATAAGGGCTTTATTTGCATGGGAAACTTATGTTATCATTGCCAAAGCAAGTGAAGTAGAAAATAAACAAAAGTTAAATAAACAATACAAATGAACATTAAATATTACACTCACAAAATATCCAAAAGAATAAAGACATTTCACATGTCATATTATGTGCAAATAGTTAAAGTACAAAAGGGAAAATAAATAAACATAAATATGGGTTTTTACAATGTTCTTCACTGGTTGCCCTTTTCTTGTGGCAACAGGTCACAACTTTTGCTGCTGTGATGGCACACTGCAGGATGTCACCCAGTAGATATGGGAGGTTATCAAAATTGGTTTTGTTTTCGAATTCTTTGTGGATCTGTGTAATCTGAGGGAAATATTTGTCTCTAATATGGTCATACATTTGGTTAGGAAGTGCAGCTCAGTTTCCACCTCATTTTGTGGGCAGTGTGCACATAGCCTGTTTTAGCCAGGTGTGCCTACGGACCTGTCATAGCTAGTGCTGCCTACGGCGGCCTTTCTCAATAGCAAGGCTATGCTCACTGAGTCTGTACATAGTCAAAGCTTTCCTTAAGTTTTGGTCAGTCACAGTGGTCAGGTATTCTGCCACTGTGTATTCTCTGTTTAGGGCCAAATAGCATTCTAGTTTGCTCTGTTATTTTGTTAATTCTTTCCAATGTGTCAAGTAATTATCTTTTTGTTTTCTCATGATTTCTCATGATAGGGGGTGGCAGGTAGCCTAGTGGTTAGAGCGTTGGACTAGTAACCGAAAGGTTGCAAGATCGAATCCCTGAGCTGACAAGGTAAAAATCTGTTCTGTCCCTGAACAAGGCAGTTAACCCACTGTTCCTAGACTGTCTTTGAAAATAAGAATTTGTTCTTAACTGACTTGCCTAGCTAAATAAAGGTAATTGTGTTGCTGATGTTTAGGCCGAGGTATGTATAGTTTTTTGTGTGCTCTAGGGCAACGGTGTCTAGATGGAATTTGTATTTGTGGTCCTGTCAACTGAACCTTTTTTGGAACACCATTATTTTTGTCTTACTGAGATTTACTGTCAGGGCCCAGGTCTGACACAATCTGTGCAGAAAATCTAGGTGCTACTGTAGGCCCTCCTTGATTGGGGACAGAAGCACCAAATCATCAGCAAACAGTAGACATTTGACTTCAGAATCTAGTAGGGTGAGGCCGGGTACTGCAAACTATTCTAGTGCAGTACATTTGTAAAACAAATTTAAATGCATGAAATGAAATGTATGCATTCACTACTGTAAGTCGCTCTGGATAAGAGCGTCTGCTAAATGACTAAAATGTAAATGTAGTGCCCTCGACAATTTGTTGATATATATGTTGAATAGGGTAGGGCTTAAGCTACATCTCATTCCACGGCCCTGTGGAAAGAAATGTATGTGTTTTTTGCACATTTTAACAGCACACTCGTTGTTTGGGTACATGGATTTTTATAATGTTTATGTTTTCCCCCAACACGACTTTCCATCTATTTGTATAGCAGACCCTCATGCCAAATTGAATCAAAAGCTTTTTTTAAATCAACAAAGCATGAGAAGACTTTGCCTTTGTTTTGGTTTGTTTGTTTGTCAATTAGGGTGTGCAGGGTGAGCTAAGGATGATGTTAAAGAGTTTAAGTATAGCCAATTGGAATTTGTGGTCTGTATATTTTAGCATTTCATTGAGGATACCATCAATACCACAGGCCTTTTTGGGTTGTAGGGTTTGTATTTTGTCCTGTAGTTCATTCAATGTAATTGGAGAATCCAGCGGTTTCTGGTAGTCTTTAATAGTTGATTATAAAATTTATATTTGATCATGTATATGTTTTTGCTGTTTGTTCTTTGTTATAGGGCCAAAAAGATTGGAGAAGTGGTTTACCCATACATTTCTGTTTTGGATAGATAACTCTTCATGTTGTTGTTTGTTTAGTGTTTTCCCATTTTCACAGAAGTAGTTAGAGTCTATGGATGCTTCAATTACATTGAGCTGAACGTGCCGTTCCTTCTTTTTTCCGTAGTGTATTTCTGTATTGTTTTAGGGATTCACCATAGTGGAGGCGAAGGCTCAGGTTTTCTGGGTCTCTATGTTTTTGGTTGGATAGGTTTTTCAATTTCTTTCTTAGGTTTTTGCATTCTTCATCAAACCATTTGTCATTGTTGTTCATTTTCTTTGGATTTCTGTTTGAAATTTGATAGGGAAGCTGAGAGGTCAAATATACTGTTTAGGTTTTCCACTGCCAAGTTTACACCTTCACTATTACAGTGGCACGTTTTGTCCAGGAAGTTGTCTAAAATGGGTGAACATTTGTTGTTGCAAATTGTTTTTTGGTAGGTTTACACACTACTTTCCTTCTATCTATAGCATTTCTTCTCTCTCTCTTCCTCATTCCCCTCATTCCCCTCTCAGTGTCACGCCCTGACCTTAGAGATCCTTTTATGTCTCTATTTTGGTTGGTCAGGGCGTGAGTTGGGGTGGGCATTCTATGTCCTTTTTTCTATGTTTGGTATTTCTTTGTTTCGGCCGGGTATGGCTCTCAATCAGGGACAGCTGTATATCGTTGTTGCTGATTGGGAGCCATACTTAGGCAGCCTGTTTTCCTTTGGGTTTTGTGGGTGGTTATTTTCTGTTTAGTCATTTGTTACCTGACAGAACTGTTTAGCTGTTGCACTTTGGTTTTTTGAATCAGTGTTCATTCAAACAAATTTCATGATGAGCACTAACCACGCTGCGCCTTGGTCTACTCTTTCAGACAGCCGTTACAGAACCACCCACCATAAGAAGACCAAGCAGCGTGGATTGGAGCATCGGGTTGACAGATGGACTTGGCAGAAGGAGCGGAGATTCTGGGAGGACAAGTTACGGGAGCCCGAGAGGCAGCCCCCAAAGATATTTGGGGGGGGGGGGCACACGAGAAGTTGGCCTGAGTCAGGATGGAATACTGAGCCAACTTCCCGTACTTACAGGAGGCAACGTAGTACTGGTCAGGCACCGTGTTATGCGGTAGAGAGCACGGTGTCCCCAGTACGCGTTGAGAGCCCGGTGCGCTACATCCCAGCTCCTAACATCTGCTGGGCTAGAGTGGGCATTGAGCCAGGGCGGAGTGTTCCAGCTCAGCGCATCTGGTCTCCGGTGCGCTGTCTCGGTCCAGGTTATCCTGCGCCGGCGCTGCGTACTGTGTCTCCGGAGCGCTGGGATGAATCAGTCCGTCCTGTGCCTGCGCTCCGCCCGCGCCGGGCTAGGTTGGGTATTCAGCCTGGAAGATGGGTAACAAGCCTACGCAGCAGATCTCCAGTGCAACCCCACAGTCCAGTACGCCCTGTTCCTGCTTCTCGCACTAGCCTTGAGGTGCGGGTCTCCAGTCTGGTACCTCCAGTGCCATCACCACGCACCAGGCCTCCAGTGCGTCAGCCCAGTCCAGTACGTCCTGCTCCTGCTCCTCGGGCTAGCCCTGTGGTGCGTGTAAATAGTCTGGCGCCTCCAAAGCCAGCCCCACGCATCAGGCCTTCAGTGTGCAGTCCCCGTCCAGAGCTTCCGACGACAGTTCCCCGTCTAGAGCTTCCGACGACAGTTCCCCGTCTAGAGCTTCCGGCGACAGTTCTCCGTCCAGAGCTTCCGGCGACAGTTCCCCGTCTAGAGCTTCCGGCGACAGTTCCCCGTCTAGAGCTTCCGGCGACAGTTCCCCGTCCAGAGCTTCCGGCGACAGTTCCCCGTCCAGAGCTTCCGGCAACAGTTCTCCGTCCAGAGCTTCCGGCGACAGTTCTCCGTCCAGAGCTTCCGGCGACAGTTCCCCGTCCAGAGCTTCCGGCGACAGTTCCCCGTCCAGAGCTTCCGGCGACAGTTCCCCGTCCAGAGCTTCCGGCGACAGTGCCCCGCCCAGAGCTTCCGGCGACAGTGCCCCGTCTAGAGATGGCCCACAGTCCGGAGCCCGCCGAGACGGCCCACAGACCGGAGCCCGCCGAGACGGCCCACAGACCGGAGCCCGCCGAGACGGCCCACAGTCCAGAGCCCACCGAGACGCTCCTTAGCCCTGAGCGAGAGTCGCCCGCCAGCCGGGCGCAGCCAGAGTCGCCCGCCAGCCGGGCGCAGCCAGAGTCGCCCGCCAGCCGGGCGCAGCCAGAGTCGCCGGGCGCAGCCAGAGTTGCCCGCCAGCCGGGCGCAACCAGAGTCGCCCTCCAGTCCGGGGCCCGCTGCGAGGGTCCCCAGTCCGTGGTCGGTGGCAAGAGACCACGCTCTAGGGGAGCCATTAAAGTGGGGTGAGCCAGTGGTGGAGCGGGGTCTGCGTCCTGCTCCTGAGCCGCCACCACGGGTAGATGCCCACCCGGACCCTCCCCTATAGGTTTAGGTTTTGCGGCCGGAGTCCGCACCTTTGGGGGGAGGTACTGTCACGCCCTGACCTTAGAGATCCTTTTATGTCTCTATTTTGGTTGGTCAGGGCGTGAGTTGGGGTGGGCATTCTATGTCCTTTTTTCTATGTTTGGTATTTCTTTGTTTCGGCCGGGTATGGCTCTCAATCAGGGACAGCTGTATATCGTTGTTGCTGATTGGGAGCCATACTTAGGCAACCTGTTTTCCTTTGGGTTTTGTGGGTGGTTATTTTCTGTTTAGTCATTTGTTACCTGACAGAACTGTTTAGCTGTTGCACTTTGTTTTTTTGCTTCAGTGTTCATTCAAATAAATTTCATGATGAGCACTAACCACGCTGCGCCTTGGACTACTCTTTCAGACGGCCGTTACACTGTGTCTCTCTCAGAGCTCCACATACACTCTTCATATCTCCAGGCCAGACAGACACAGCGATTGTTCCTATAAATAGGGATGAATGAGAGAAACAAGGCAAAGGAAATTCCAATTGGAATTTCTCTTCATCCATTTATTCCCCAAATGCTTCCATCATTCCAGAGCTTGTGTATACAGTGCATTCGGGAAAGTATTCAGACCCCTTCCCCTTTTCCACATTTTGTTATGTTACAGCCTAAAATGGATTAAATAAATAAAAAATACTCATCAATCTACACACAATACCCCATAATGACAATGTGAAAACAGGTTTTTAGAAATGTTTTCAAATGTATTCAAAATAAAAAAACATAAATACCTTATTTAGGGACTAGGAGACTAATCGAGGAAAGATGAATGAACCAAAGTACAGAGAGATCCTTGACAAATACCTGCTCCAGAGCACTCAGGACCCCAGACTTTGGCGAAGGTTCACCTCCAAACAGGACAACGACCCTAAGCACACAGCCAAGGCAACGCAGGAGTGGTTTTCTTCCTTATATACCAGGCGGTGTCAGAGGAAAGCCCATAAAATTGTCAGAGACTCCAGTCACCCAAGTTATAGACTGTTTTCTCTGCTACCGCACGGCAACCGGTACCCGGAGCACCAAGTCTAGGACCAAAAGGCTCCTCAACAGCTTCTACCCCCAAGCCATTAGACTGCTGAACAATTCATAAAATTTGCCACCGGACAATTTACATTGACCCCCCCCCCCTTCTCTAGTACACTGCTGCTACTTGCTGTTTGTTTGTTACCTATGCATAGTCACTTCGCCTCCACCTACATGTACAGATTACCTCAACTAGCTTGTACCCCAGTACACTGACTCGGTACCGGTGCCCACTGTATATAGCCTTGTTATTGTTATTCTTAGTGTTACTTTTTATTATAACTTTTTTTATTTTAGTCTGCTTGGTAAATATTTTCTTCTTCTTGAACTGCACTGTTGGTTAAGGGCTTGTAAGTAAGCATTTCACAGTAAAGTCTACACTTGTTGTATTCGGCGCATGTGGCAAATAAAGTTTGATTTGATTTGAGTGGCCAAGCCAGAGCCCGGACTTGAACCCGAGCAAACATTTTTATTTTTATTATTTTTATTTAACCTTTATTTAACTAGGCAAGTCAGTTAAGAACAAATTCTTATTTACAATGACGGCCTACCCCGGCCAAACCCTAACCCGGACGACGCTGGGCCAATTGTGCACCATGCTATGGGACTCCCAATCACAGACAGTTGTGATACAGTCTGGAATCAAACCAGGTCTGTAGTGACGCTTCTAGCACTGAGATGCAGTGCCTTAGACCACTGCGCCACTTGGGAGCCCATCTCTGGAAAGGCTGTAATAAGGCTGTAACATAACAAAATGTGGAAAAAGTCAAGGGGTCTAAATACTTTCCAAATGCTCTGTATTTGTGTATGTATGTATGTATGTATGTATGTATGTATGTATGTATGTATGTATGTATGTATGTGTATGTATGTGTGTGTGTGTGTGTGTGTGTGTGTGTGTGTGTGTGAACCTGGTGCAGTGCTGTGGGACACCCTAAGAAAGGTTGAGTGAGAGAGAGGGTGTAGGGGGGTTAGTTAGGGGCAGGGAAGCTGACTGTGTTGCTTGCAGCGGCATGCTAAGTATGCAATGTGGAACCAGTGGAGAGCATCTATTTAGCTGGAGGTGTAAAGATTAGCCTGTTGGATTGGTAGTGGAGAAGGGTGGAGAAGGGGAGGGGGGGGTTGATTAGGTTGTGATTGGGAGGGGGGCAGCTCTTGGAGAGGAGTACAGTGGGGTGGACAAGGCTTGGGTGGGGGTGATCATGACTTCTAAGAGGGTCTGTGATCAACCTTTTAACCTCCTCAAGGTCAGGGGTAACAGGTTGTAAGTGGTCTCCCCCCTCTCTCCCTCCTCTCTCTTTCTGTCTCTCTCTCTTCTTCTCACTCTCTCTTTCTCCCTCCTTCTCGCGCTCTGCCCCCCCACACATCTTCCTCGGAACATACCGAACAGACACCTTCTACCAAAGTCACCACATTGAGCAGATTTTCCTAATATAATGCCCACAGAGCGAGGATGATTGATGATTACTCACTGTTTGATTCCCCTGGTGATCATAACACATATGACTTTCCTCCTCAGCCATACTAAGGTAATGAGTGTCCTCTTACCCCAGGGAAGGAGTCACTGCTTAGACCTGCCCCTCATTGCGACCTCCTGGTTCCTGGAGAGGCCTACTGGAGCCAGGCCAGACCACACTAGGCCCTTGCCAGGCTGAGTGGGTTGTCAGTGGGTATAGTATAACAACATGGCCCTAAAATGACTTGACACTTGATATGTTACCTGGCAACATGGACCTACACTGACCTGGGTCAGCAACATAGCAATCAGAGCAGGAAGCAGCTGGATTGGCCCGCAATATAGTAAACAATTCTGAAAACAAAAATGTGCTTTTTGGTCTTGATTTATGGTTAGGGTTAGGCATAAGGTTAGCAGTGTGGTTAAGGTTAGGTTTAGGGTTAGGTTTAAAATCAAATTTTAAGAAAATGAATTGTAGAAATAAGTGGGGTTTAGCCATTTGTGGCTGTGGTAAATAGTGACGACCCTCCACTAGGCTTGATGAGGAAAACAGATCACCCAAACACACACGTGCACAATGCAGCAATGGGCAGACTATGGGTCTATATGTGAGCAATTGTGAACTGGAAGAAAGGAAAGGTCATCATGTAACAATTGTAAAGTCAAGGACATACCCTAGGTTCTGTAATGCCCAGATGAGGCTCTGTCATAAACCTAGATGAACCATCTGCCAGAGTCTGGTGTTTGCTACGTATGTTTATAAATATGATTCAGTACTAGAGAGTAGGCCGATGCGTAACACTGTGACAGCAGTATCTACCGTAGGCTGAAACAGAGAATAGAGAAAAGCTGTGACGTTTGAGGCCACGCTAGTTTCACTTTTCTCCTACAGACCAAGACCACAACAATACTGACACACACACACACTTACACCACACAAGGGTGGAGTCACGTCACATCTAACCAGTGGAATCCCAGAGCTTTGTGACATCATACACCCACCCCCTCCCACTTAGAGAGACAGAGAAAGACAGAAAGAATGTGATGGGCGAGAGCGGTGGGCTGTCTTAGTGTGTAATGGAGAGAGAGGGAGACGGAGGCTTTTCATCTGTTGGCTCCCACATTGACCGACTGTGACGTCTGTGCTCTTCATCCATCCAGCCTAAGAAATGACGTTGAATAGACGTTGAATCTGTGCCCAATGGGGAGAGACAGAGAGCCAGAGAGAGAGAGAGAAAGAAAAAAACACAAGACACTGAGTTGGCTGAGAAAGGGGCAGGTTGACGTTTATTGGGATGAGTCTTGTCCTGGAGGCAGAACTGAGGGATTCCCGCTGGATGTGCCAGCAGCAAAGTCAAAATATGCTATATTGTAAAAAATAAAATGCTTGTTGGTCTTAATTTAAGGTTAGGGTTAGGCATTACGGTTAGCAGTGTGGTTAAGGTTAGGTTTAAAATCAGATTGTATGACTTTGTGGCTGTGCCAGCTAGTAACAACTCTGCAGAGCTGCCTCCAGTACATGAGTGATCCCAATGAATGCTAACCTGCGTGAAAGGGTGTCAGAAAGAGAAGGAGTGTAAAGCCGAGTATGAGAGTTAGAGAGTTAGAAAGAAAGAAGGACGAATAAAACGGAGAGATATTCAGTACCACTCCACTAATCATTCCCAGACCCAGGGGACTCACATACAGCTGTGTTATCATAGGAGTCAATGGCCTGTCACACACACACAGTTTCCATAGCTATTACAAAATTAAGACTTCCCTCAGACCCCCAGCACTATCATTTAGATGGTTCCGTGTTTGACACATCACAGTGGAAACACTAGGCCTACCACAAACCATTTAGTCCTTAAAGTCTCAGTCAATCAATCAATCAATCAATCAATCGATCAATCAATCAACTAATCACTCTATTTGGGTTCATTTACTCTGAGTGATTAAATGGTTTAATCATGGAGGGGAGCAAAGGTAATTCACAATAAAAAGAGAAAAACCCCCCAAAAATGCTAACTGTAATGTAACCCTCACACACACACACATTCACTATGAAGCTGAGGTGGTGTGATCTGTGTTTGTGCATCAAGTTAGCGTGCGAGAGACAGAGACAACAAAGGTTACGCAAAACCTTTGGGGCAACCGTTACCCAACAATTACATGGCTGGTGAACTGGTTTCACAGAGAGAGAAGGGGGGGGGGGGTAAGGATGTGGAGGAAGAGAGAGAGTCCAACCCTGTGCATCCATTATTCAAAAAGACTTGCTTAAACAAAATGAAGACAGCTGGTCCTGGTGAGAGCGAGGGAGAGAAAGAGAGACCCCTTCTCACTATAGACCAGTCCTGAGCATTGCCCTAAGGTAACCTCGGTGTTGTGGTAGTCAGAAAGTAGAGTGTAGAGAGTGTAGGGGTAGACAGATGGACCAGTGGCCCGGAGCTTTGCTGGTTCAAATCCCAGGCCCAAAAAATGTAAAGTGAGAGGACAGGCAACGCAAACATGCAGTAAATATCAGTAAATATCCATGGGAATAGGAGACTTTATCTCAACTTCGTCATCTCATGACAACACATACACACATATGGGGAGACTCCCAAGGGTCAGTCTGGATTTTCTCCAACATTCTCACACACACAGCGGCTTTCTCGCACACACACACACACACACACACATGACCCAATGAGTGGTGAGTGATAAAAGCTATGAACTCTAACCTCAAGAAGATAACAGACCTTTCACTCACTCAATCACCAAGCATCCCTCTGTGTGTGTGTGTGTGTGTGTGTGAGAGAGAGAGACAGAGAGAGAGACCGAAAGAGAAACAAAGACAAAGACAGAGAGTGTGGATGGTTTGTCAGAAAAGGTAAAAAAAGGATACAATTTATCTAAAGCGGCTTATAGTCATGCGTGCATACATTTTACATATGGGTGGTCCCGGGAATCGAACCCACTACCCTGGCATAACACAGAAGAAAAAACATCCAAGCCGAAACTGACACCATAATGCAAAGGGTGAGAAACCAGCCAATCGAACGCAAACAAAAACAACACGCGCACGCATGCACACACAAATATATAACGAGAGGACACGGGCGTTTGTTGAAAGTTTCTCATGACCAGGTTGCCCCAAGCAACCCTGAATAAATACTGATTAATGATTGGATCAGAGACAGGAAGTACATTCCACACAGTTACCCACAGATCACAGCCGCCTCAACCTCAAAACACACACATACTGTCACGCCCTGACCATAGAGATCCTTATTATTCTCTATGTTTGGTTAGGTCAGGGTGTGACTCGGGTGGGGAAGTCTATGTTTTCTGTTTCTTTGTTTTTGGGCCAGTGTGGTTCCTAATCAGAGGCAGCTGTCTATCGTTGTCTCTGATTGGGAATCATACTTACGCAGCCGGTTTTCCACCTGTGTTTGTGGGAGGTGGTTTTCTGTTTAGCATCTGAGCCTGACAAAACTCTGCGCTTTCGTTTTGTTGCTTTTGGTTATTCTTGTTTGAGAATACTGCACCTTGGTCCACTTCTCCTTCTAACAACGGGCGTTACACATACACACACTCTCTATACCTCCTTCTTCCCCCCATCTCTCTCTATCCTTCCCTCTCACTCCATCGCTCTCTTTTCCTCTCCCTATCCGGAGGCTGGCTATCGCCTCTGGTTTTGGCTCCTGGTTCTGTGTTTGGTTAATGCTGAAGTGAAACCGTAAACACACACCAACACAAATGAGATAAGTGTCACAGTATCGATCTCAAAAAATCCCCCACTCAACCGGTTACTGGGTGTTCTAGGTACTGAAGCCTTTTACAACTTCATCATAACATTCTAGTACGTATGTGTGTGAAGTATTTAGGTCAAGAGGGTGACTGTACATTTCCTACCATCTCCAATGAATCCGTTTCTGGTGTAGCAGACGAGTTTCATCACATTACACATAACCTTGCCCATGCGACCCTTGTTTAGTGGTGTAGTTTGAAGCATGTGCTAATTTATCGCCTGCATCCCTCTTTCTCTCCCTCTCTCTTACCACTTCTCTCCTCAGGTGTATTGTCCCTGTCAGACCAGGTGAGCTGGATGCCTCCACACAGATGTCAGTGAGTTTGTATATTATGCAAGTCATATTCATGAAAGCAGCTGTGTCCGGGACATACAGTACATGCTATACAGCACGTCTGCCATGTATTTCTCCTCTCCTATGGCCCAGCTCTACTAGTAAACATCTTGTTCATCTATAATACAGGGAAGCAGTGAACAACCATCCAGTAACAGGATCGGAGGTCACTGAACTACAGCAACTGTCAGAGTCAAGACAGGATGAATAGAACACAGATGAACTGTATTCGTCCTCTCACACAGAGGTCAACAACAGGAGTATGTACAGCTTAGCTCACACAGAAACACACTCAGCCTATGAGAAAGAGGCAGCCCAGATACATGTAAAATCACTTCAACATGTGGTTGGCTCTAGTTTTCCCCAGCATATCAACTGTCAGTTCTTCCATTAAAGTGTCACTCCAGATTCTCACGAGCAGTGTCTGTATATTCAGTATCTATCTCTGCAAACAGAGAAACAGAAACACACACTCGGCAACTCTACATTCATGTAATAGATAATGCAGTAGGGCAGGGGTAGAGAGTGCTCGCCCCTGGAGAGCTACTGGGTGCAGGCTTTTGCTCCCTGCTCTAACACACCCATGTGTGTGTGTGTGTGTGTGCGTGCATGTTTTAAGACAGCATTACTGCCCTCAACACTATTTTCAAGTTCAGTTCACCAGGATACAAAGAATCCATTGTTTTAGAGAAAGGGAGAGAGAGAGGGAGGAGGGGAGAGAGAATGAAAGAGAGAGAGAGAGAGAGGAGGGGAGAGAGAACGAGAGAGAGAGAGAGAGAGAGGGAGGAGGGGAGAGAGAATGAAAGAGAGAGAGAAGAGTGACAGAACTTTCCAAAACATTTAGTTCTGGAATGTTGGTGGAAGGTGCCACATAGCTCCAAATATTTGTTGTTTCCGCTGTCAAGGCAACGGAGCGGACAAGGGTTTTAATAAAGAAATGCTACAATGACATGAGAGAGATGGAAAGATAGAGAGGTAGAGAGGGTGGTGCAAGATGAAGAGAAAGAACCCGACAGGCGGATAGTGAGGGATAGAAAGATAAAGAGATGGAGAAGAGAAGGCGGCAACAAGAGGGAGAAAAATAAATCAAGATAGTGAAAGAGAGAGGTAGAGAGAGAGGGGGAGGGAGGGAAACAGGTTTGCTTTTTCAGTTTCGTTGCATTGTGAAACACACTCTTCCACACACAGTGACAGCTCTCCTCAGGTAGACACAACTTAGAGAGGTGAACAGAACACACTGCTGTCACTCAACTATGCTGCTTCCTCTGCCTCGCCTCTTCTCTCACACACACACACACACACACACACACACACACACACACACACACACACACACACACACACACACACACACACACACACACACACACACACACACACACACACACACACACACACACACACACACACACACACGCACAGAAAACAGCCTGTAATATCTGGTGTACTTCTGGCATGCTGTGTGTGGGAGGGTGAGCAGGTTGCTTTGGCTGTCTCTCTGGGTCT